>NC_072737.1:154418938-154720439 GCF_026930045.1 Uloborus diversus
AGAGATACTTTCTTGATGCAATGTTAAATCTATGGGAGCACAACTTGCTTTTAGAGAGCAAACCCCACTTAAATGGAGCAATATTTCTGTGATTCATAAAACTTCTGTTGGCTTCTTACTTAGTTTATCCTTTTTTATGGAAAATTTTCTTTCACGTTTCGAAGTCAGCCGAAAGTTAGTGATAGATAAATCATAAATCCTGAGAGCAAGCGATGGCAGCACTTTTTTTTTATTTGTAGAGTAAAGAAGCATTTAAAAATAATCTATGTGTGTTTATCTGTATTCCTCAAAAACAATGACAGAAGACAACAATGACAAGAAACAGACATTCAGACAGTTCAATTTAAACTAACCAACTTCTTTGTACTGAACAGAGGTTAAAATGGAGAAGAAAAAAGGCGACTTACGATGATTTTTTTATTTTTTTCACGAACTCCTTTTTTACGAGCACTCGGTCAACCAAAAGTTCGTAATAGATAAATCATAAATCCTGAGATCAAGCGATGGCAGCACTTTTTTTAATTTGTAGAGTAAAGAAGCATTTAAAAATAATCTATGTGTGTGTATCTGTATTCCTCAAAAACAATGACAGAAGACAACAATGACAAGAAATAGACATTCAGTCAGTTCAAATTAAATTAACCAACTTCTTTGTACTGCATAGAGGTTAAAATGAAGAAGAAAAAAGGCGACTTACGATGATTTTTTAATTTTTTTCACGAACTCCTTTTTTACGAGCACTCGGTCAACCAAAAGTTCGTAATAGATAAATCATAAATCCTGAGATCAAGCGGTGGCAGCACTTTTTTTTAATTTGAAGAGTAAAGAAGCATTTAAAAATAATCTATGTGTGTGTATCTGTATTCCTCAAAAACAATGACAGAAGACAACAATGACAAGAAACAAACATTCAGACAGTTTAAATTAAACTAACCAACTTCTTTGTACTGCACAGAGGTTAAAGTGAAGAAGAAAAAAGGCGACTTACGATGAATTTTTTATTTTTTCACGAACTCCTTTTTTACGAGCACTCGGTCAACCAAAAGTTCGTAATAGATAAATCATAACTCCTGAGATCAAGCGGTATCAGCACTTTTTTTTTTAATTTGAAGAGTAAAGAAGCATGTAAAATAATCTATATGTGTGTATCTGTATTCCTCAAAAACAATGACAGAAGACAACAATGACAAGAAACAGACATTCAGACAGTTCAAATTAAATTAACCAACTTCTATGTACTGCACAGAGGTTAAAATTTAAGAAGAAAAAAGGCGACTACGATGATTTTTTAATTTTTTTTCACGAACTCCTTTTTTTACGAGGACTCGGTTTTAACGAGCAAACATCGTAGACCTTTGCGTTCGTTATAAGCGAGTACGACTGTATCTTTATATTCTTGCAATGTTATGTAAATTTAGACAAAGAAAACTTGAGAAACAGCTGATGATGTATAAGCATTTGGCAACCCCAGTCCTTTTGCTTTTCTAAAAATTAATCGCTCTTTTCATAATATTTCTGAATTTTCTTCCAGACGGCTTTCTTTTAGAATAAATTTTTAATGGTATCTTGAGAGTTTGCATTATCATCAAAGATCCTCATCAAATTCTGTGCAACTATTCATTTAATTTTCCACACAGTCAATTGTTTGTATTGCGTAATAGAGAAATACTAAATGAACAGGAATTTTTATTCGCTTTGTGATTACTACAGTGAATCACATATTCCATTGCCATTGCTTAAATTTTTTTTCCAGAAATTAAATCTCTAATAGTAAAAATTATTTTCTGATTTTATTATTTTCTTCTTTTTGACAATGTCCTTCAAAACAGATATTCCTTGTACTTTTAAATTTATTTCTGCATATTTTTGGATTGTTATTTAGCTTTGAAAGTTGTGACGCGGTAATTATTAGTGACTATAAAGCAAGTAAAAGGAACTCGCATTGTGATAAGCAAAACAAAAAAAAAAAACTCATTTTTTTACCGAACATGTTGAAAGCAGAACAATTTCAGAAAATGTAAAAAAATTGTTAAGAACTAAAAAGATTTTCCACCAAGTTTAAAATTTTCTCTGTAAACACCATTCAAAATAATGTAGACAGAAAACATATTTTACGAACAATTTGTCATATAAATGGTGCTGGAAGAGTAAGCTAGTTTAGTTTTCTACGAACTTTTTGAGAAGCCAAAACGGAAGTCTTCTTTCTAATGACAAAAATCAAGAAAACTTCATTTTGTATTTTGCTAAAAATATAATTTTTTTGTGTTAACTCTTACTCAGACTTCTAATTGTATTTATATGTTATGTTAGTAATTTTATTTGAAGTGGAACTAAATAGGGATAAGAAAAGAAAACATCAAGTAATTAGAAATTACATATACATATTTCTGTTTTTGAAGCGTATTTAAATAACTAATGAATAAAGACTACTTACTTTCATGTTATATTACTTATTTGTTTAGAGTGAAAATAAGTTAGAATCAGAAAAAGAGAAAACATCAAGTAATTACAAATTATACTTTTATTTTTGAAACGTATTTAAATCACTAAAATTTTTTTTAATTTTCTGGAAAGTAAAGGAAGAACAATTGAAAATAATTGAATATGTTCAAGAAATGAACGCATAATGAAGAAAAATGCTTTATAAAAAACTTTTTTCAGTAGAAATATTCAAAATTTTAACTTAAAGAACGTACTTCCTAATTCCCTTCGGATAATTTTATTTAGCCTCTTGATTTAGTTATAGAAGCAAAATCATGCAGATGTATTTTTATTCCAAACATTTTAAAATATACAAAGAACGTACATTCAGCCTTCTAATTAGAGGTCGACTTTTTGTGAGCATTCCCACTCGAAGAGGCACAAAAGAATGTGAGAATTCAAAAGGTCTCAATTTTCGGTGCCCTATTTCCAAATTTCATTAACCACAGAAATACATCAAAGCAACCTGTTCTTATCTAATAAGGGTAACAAGAAGAATTTGATTTCCAACTGTTCTTTTAGGAAGGCTTCCCTAATCATGGAACATCAAAGTAAATGATTCTAGCCACTTTTTTTCTCTTTTTACGGATCATAATAAAAGTCAAATCCCGCGTAAAGACACAAGATGAGAGCAGAAATAGAACAGAAAAAAATATTTTTTCGAATTTTATTTACCTAGCTATGCTAATAAAGAACAATTGGAAAGAAGCTGCGTTAGAACAAACCGTTGAATTAATTAGTGTTCGACATTGTTCCCTTTTAGTCATTAAAATAATTAGAATGCGATCGAATTTCCGTAGGTTCGGAGTGTAGGATTTCCATTTTCTTTGGTTTCAGTACAAGCTTGCATTTTTTTTTTTTTTTTTTTTTTTTGTAAAAGAACTAGAAAAAAAGCATGCCATTTTTTTTGCCATTTTTATTTTTTCCTGGAACTCACGGGGTTTCATGTAAAACAAGAACCAGTCGTTAAATTATGCGGCAGTGATTGTGAGGCGATGTAATTTTAATGCAAATTGTTGTTCCACTGCGCTTTTGAATCATTAAGAAAACGCGATCGTCTGCTAATGCATAATGAAATCAAGTTACTTTCACTGTAACTGTGCTTCCAAGAGAGGATCGGTTGCACGAGGATTTCGTTGCACGTATGCGTAATATTAGAAAACAATTTCTTTTTTGGATGAAAATGGAGACATTGGAAGAGGTAGAAAAAAAATTAAAGAATTCAGGACAAGCATAATCATTAAATAACAGCTTTTCAATTAATGTTAAAAGGCAATGAAAGTGAATGTCTCGAAAAAAAGTAATTATTTTCCTTTTCGCAATGTTGCATTTTAGCTGAAAGCTTTTCTATAACAGGCTTTTTACATAGTTTCCTGATTAGAAAGGAATAAATTAAGAAAATATGCAGCTTTTATGAACATCATCTGAATTTCATTTAAAATCTCCTCTTTTTTTTAAAGTTAAATTACTCGATTCAGCGTATTTTAAAATCTTTGTTCCAAAAGATTGTATTGAAAAGCATTCACATTCTTAATAATCATTCTTGTATTTTAATGAGAAAAGCTTAATATCTTTGAAAGCTTGCTTGAGGCTGTTATCAACACAGTGCATTAACGAAAATTAAAGGATATTACATTCTTCTAAAAGTTATTAAGCGGAAAATTAAGTGGAAAGTTTGCATGTCTTTCAAAATATTTTCATTTACTCATGAATATTAAGTAATATTAACATGATATTGTTAAAATTCTATAAAATTTTCATTGTTTTAATAATTAGAATGGTTAGTAAGTCTTTTTTAGAGCAGATTTACCCTTCTTACTATTCTAAAATCTTGATTGTTACTATTCTACAAACAATCAAGCTTTTGATTTCTAGTAACTTTCCGAACAGTTAATTGTTATTAAAAAAAATTCAACAGTATTTACATCAACAATACATATGGTAAAAGTGGTTGGTACATGCTTGTAATAAAATACGCATAATTAAAAAAAAAAAAGAAAGAAAGAAAGAAAGGGGGGGGGGGGAGCACGCATGTTTTGGAATTGAAAGAAAACATCTCTTCAATGAATGAAAACGGAGTTCTGTTAAAAAAAATACCAAACCGTTACACAGATATTTATTTATTTTAATTATCTGCAAAGAAGGACAGGATAAAAAAAACTTTCACAGAAATTAATTTATTTTAGTTGTTTGAAACGAAAGACAGGATAAAAAAAAAAAAAACCTTACTCATAATTTTATTTATTTTAATTATTTGCAAAGAAGGACATGACAAAAAAAAAAAAAACTTTTAATTCCCTATTAGATAAAACTATGAAAAAACTACAAAAATGTTGAATTAGTTGATACATTACGTTAAAAAGAAGTAAAGATTATAACTAACAGAGTCGAATGTAAAACTTGAAGGAGTAGTCGCTAACTCACAGACTAAATTCGACACATTCTCTGAAATGTGGAAAAGTTCCCACAAACGCAAGTCCTGAAGCAGATGATTATTTCTACTTTTACGTTTGTTAAAGATGAAAGACTATGTGGTTGAAAGTTTAAGGCTGCAGAGTAAGACTTTTTATTTATTTGCCTTTTTTTGAGCAATCACGATTGCTTATTCTCACTTCACCGTCCTTGGCGTTTGATTCCTTTTTCAGCTTGCACCAGGTGCCTCTGCAGCACCACCGCCCACCGGTTTCCGGTCCTGAGCACTGTCCCCCGGAATCCGCTGCTCCCGGTCGGTGGTGCCCATGTCCTACAAAACACGCGCTACTACACATGCACACTCTCACACATACAAACTCACACACACGCCTACATGCATACACACATGTCAACGCAAACACTCAAGCATACACATGCACACACACACGCCTTATCACACTAATATACGCACGTAACCGCCCAGGAGGAGGGGCAGGTTTGGGGGGACAGGAGCCGTCTCTAGAAACAATAACTCCAATGAGTAGGGTCGTGTCGCAACTCGTGATTGCGAAAAACATAATTTGAATTCAAAATTTCAGAATTCAAATGAATATTTTTTAAATTTATTTCTAACTATAGTTTATTGCATGATTTTCATGTTCTTTCAAGCGTGTCTTTAGGACTAGCTCAGTTTTGTCTAAGTAAGAAAGCCCATACTGCCATTTAATTTCGCAATCAGTTTGAGTCTTGTTCGATCTTTAAGGACATACAGTAGTATGCCATAGGTGAAAATATATCATAAGGTCTTAAATTATTCCCAGCTATAATAGCTTAATGACTTACAGTAGGGAATACTAACGAACAGAGCAAATCTTTTCTGTAAAAAGCCTTGCTACAATTCATTACGCACAACTTATTTTGTCTGAAAGGTGAGCCCCACGAGAGGAACTGATTCCGTAAACAGTGCTGTTGTAATTTTAGGAGACGAATTGGTATTAAATTAGCTTAAAAGAGATCAAAAGCATCATTTAATGTAAAACTAAGCGATTAAAAAGATTAAAAAATGAAAATCTTTATACGCCCACAAAATAAGCCAGCTATGAGAGGAGAGACAGGGTTTTTGACAGGGTTATTATTCGTAACTTTTTTCTTATGAATTTCATGCAGCAGTCACAAGTAAGGCAAATTTTCGTGATTACTACTTTACATTGATCAGATAGTTTCAAAGTCATATAACAGTAGTCACAAAGACAAAACTTCACAACTACTGTCTAACCTCTGTCATATAACTTAAAAGCCACATAACAGTAGGCTTTGTAGCCCTTTAGTAGTTTTTGTAGCCTTGAAATAGCTATATGCTGTATTTTCTCGAATATTTGTGCTTTATTTACGTTGTTTTTTCACCTTAATCATATTGTAGCACAAAGCTTATATGATAATTTTTCATTTCACATAACAGTAGTTACAAATCAGGGGCTTAGGGTCACACGAACGGAACTACATTTTAAAAAATTTTCGTTACTTTTGATTACAGGCATATCATAGTTCAACCTATTTAAAAGTCACAAGAATGTATGTTTACCTGGCCCGAGTTTTGATTTGTGCATGCGTATCTACGTATAATGTTTATCTTGTTTAGAGAAACATAATCGTAGCGGCTGATATGACTTTGCGTCACCAACAAACTGAGACAAGTGTAGGCTTGCCAGATTTCTGAAATATTCAACAAGAACACCGACATCATCCCCCCCCCCGGTCGCGAGTATTCAAAAGGAAATCAGGGGTGACAGTGGACTCAAATAAAATTTTCTGAAGACAGTGAAATTAGGGAAATTTTCAGAAACTATGAGGAAGCTTGAACCTTCTCCACTGCCCCCCGTGAAATTTTTTGAAATATGCCAGCAAAAACTACTGAAAATAAACATTTAATTTTTTTTTTAAATAATTTTTCAGCTTTAGAATGTGTTGTTAGCCCAAAATTCTTGATCACAAGCACCCCTGAAGGAAACACACCTCTGGCTGGTTTTTAACGGGTTTTAGAAGGTAGTTCATTCTCAATGCTGTGAGTAAATACTAATTATGAGCCTAAACCAGGGGTGATAATGCATGACACAAGCAGATAAATTTAAACATTTTATTTCTTTCATTTAAATATTAGTTACTTCAGTGAGAGGAAATACTTATAATGAGGAATAAAAACTTTCTATTTTTCATTGACTAGTACTTATTTTAGAAACTCTTTTTTTGATTTTAATGTTGTTGTAAAAATCCTTGTCCGGTCAAATCGGGACGTCCGGCAAGCCTAGACAAATGTAGTTGCGTTTGTGTGACCCCCAAGCTTTCGAAATAAGACGGAAGTTTCTTAACTACTGCCTGAATTCGACCATATAACTTCAAAGCAACATAGCAGTAGTCACAAAAAGTGGTGTAAATAGCACTCTCGCACCCCCCTCAAGTGAAGGAGGAGGGACAAGAGGGTTACGAGCGCATAAAAAGCTAATTGTAAGTTAAATCTCCACAAACTTGTTCAAAAAATCCTTAATTCTAAAAAACGAAGAGGATGAACAGTGAAAATGTAGTAATAATATTAATTTTAAACTCCTGCAAGGAAAAAATAACTTTTAACATCGAAACGTAGCTGCACCCATGTCGCACGGCAGTGCTCGTGCTGAGAATTTATAAGAAATCCCTTAAGTGAATGAAATTTCCAAATTTGAAAAGAAAAAAAAAATTGATTATAAACAAAGTAATCAACCAAGTTGATAATTATAAATATCTGATGCTCTTCATCCTAGTGTTTTTATTTCATATTATAATTTTATTTTTTTTATATTAATTTTATTTTTTGTAGTATATAGTTTGTTTGTTGTAGTATTATGTAACATGGGGCACTCTTATACACCTTGGAGGGGAGAGCACTTATGTATGTCTACGTAAGCCACTGATCTCGAAACATATATCGATATATTTAAATGGAAGTATTAAATTTTGACAAACACATAAGTGTGGTAACTGATTTAAAAATAAACAAACCACGATCAGTTGGTACTACACCCCCACCTTCGCGGCAACATGTTTACCGCGAACGATGACCTGCTGCCAGACACTTTTAACAACCCCCTCGGATGAATATTGCATCATTAATGCTCCAGTGAGCTTAGTTTTTATTCTCATTTTGGCTACAGTCTGGGGTCTTCAATCACGTCTACCAAAATTTATGTCCTTTAATTAAACAAAGAAAAGAATGATCTTTAAAAAATTCTTGCTAGAGAAATATTTCACGATGAGACGGAGGGGAAGGGGACGAAGCAGGTTAGAGGAACACCATCAATCTCGGTAAGATTCCCTTTTAATCGGCAAATGAGGAGTAATGGCCAAATCTTCAAAACTGACTCGCTTCGCTACATTGAACATCATTTTAACTTTGTTCCGCTGTGCGTGAGTTCACGCGTAATGTTCGATTTGGCCTTCTTCTATGCTTCCGAGATTAGATTTGGTGAAACGCTAAAGTTCTTAAGTTTTTAATAGAATGAAATGTTTTAACACGGGTGCTCACCTAAGGGGAAGTAGGGTTGACGCAGACTGCGCCATTGATATTTTAAGGGGGGTTGTTTTGAGGGGTAATTTTTTGTTGAGGGAAGCTCTTGCTTTTTTGGGCTGAGGGGCTTTGCAATACTTAGGGGGGAACGCCTTTGTTCTTGGGGGGAGACGCCCCAGGATTTAAAGAACTTTTTTTGTATCAGGGTTCGGTCAGGTGAGGGGAAAAACAATGGGGTCGTTTCCAAAATTTTATAAGTATTTTTTTCTGAAAGAGCATGTTTAAAAACATAGGATCTGACCATTTTTTAAATAATTTGTTTAAGTTTAATATTTTTAAAAAATTACTTAAATCGGCTCGCTTTCAATGTTTATGCTTCTGTCAGATGACTTCACAAATGATGAAATGCCATTCTGTGTTGCCATTCACAGAGAAAAATATTTAATTCGCATCTTTACTCACGTGTATTGGCAACGATATAGTTGGTAGCAAGCGTAGAGCGCAATTTTAATTCGCTTCTTGATTATCATAACGTGGAATCGCGGTAGAAAGATGATGCAAACTGCATCATTTGTGACGTCATCAAGACCACTCCTTGTTTCAAAAATCAGACATTTAAAAAAATTAATTAAAAAATAACTGTTGTAAAAATGAAATCAATTTTTTGCTAATTCTATCAATTTCAGTCACAAAAAGTACTACTTTTGACTGAAGGAAACAACTCTATTAGGAAAATCTCACATTTCATGGCGATATATTCATTATGGCCTTAGACTTAAATTTAAAGCAATTTCAAAATCGTCTGCGATGTTTGAGTTCACTATTCAACTCCTAGAATCAGAAGTGTTATTTTGTTAACTTCAATAGCCAAATTTCGTTCCGATAGACTGTCTTGTAATTCTTTGAGGAGCATTGTTGTTCTAGCAGTGTATTGGTCCCTGTGATGTTTATTGGAATTATATTGTACATAAATTCTGTAAATAATGCACAAAAGTCTTTGTGGGCAAAAAGACTAGCCATCATTTTTGGTTTTGGAATGCAGTCCTTTTTTAGATGTCGTCACAACAATATTGCTTTATGAGCTTGGTAATGGTAGCACAGGTGAAAAATGATTTGGTTGTCTTAGGTCTGGGACTTGTTTTGGAGTAACTAACCACCTCTGAGCCGAAAAATGATCGCAGTTTTTCTTCAGCACATCAAGTTTTTGAGCTGCATAGGAATCAAAGCGGCCAATGCACAACACGGCATACATAAAACAAAAAATAGGACGTTTTAAGAAAACTAAAAGACAAAACAAAAGAATTTTTAGGAAAGCCGTAATTACTTACATTGTATAACACAACACAAAATATAGGATATTTTTTAAAAAAACTATTGGACAAAAGAAAATAACCTTTGATAAGCAGCAATTACAAACATTTCATACAGATTCCAAAATGTAGGACTTTTTGAAAAACAAAATGACAAAAGAAAAAACTTTGCAGCTAAATCGCAGTTACATCCATTCATACATAACAATAAATATAAGAACATTTTTGGAAAACTCTAGGACGAAAGAAAATAATTTTTAGAACGGCTGCAATTACATACATTGCATGCACAGCAAAAAAAAAAAATTTTTTTTTGGATACTTGATGGACAAGGATTTTTTTTTTTTTTTGCCTTGAAAATATAGTAAATTAAAATTTGTCAAAGATTATAATGATGATAAAAATGAAACTCTTTATTTCAATTCAAAAACGCTTATATCAGCCAATAGGAGAGCAATAGGGTTTTCTGTGGTTCGCGCTCTTCCGCGAAAAGTGGGTGCGGGTATTTACATAAGGTGTACAGAACAAACATGACGAAGAAAACTATCTACAGCTTCGAAATCTGCATGCTTGTTTTACTTAAAAACAGCTCAAAAATCGAATTCAATAGAAATTTTGTTTAACTTGTTTCCCATTGCAATTTGTATTAGTGATTTGTATTTGTGTTAATGAGGTATTATTCATTCAAACTGTGATTCTTAATTCACCGTTTATTGTCTTACATCTTTGATTCGAACGTTAAACATATTATTGAGAAACTCATTCATAAGAAGACTGGGTTAAAAAAAATGTTTATGATTATATTGATGGCTTTTTTTTTTTTCACGTTTTAAAAAACTCACCGGCCACATGCGTTAGTTCTTACAGAAACCCCTCAGTCAACTATGCTTTAACCCAAAACAAATTTTTAAGCAAATTTGTTAACTGACAAAAGAGCATTATTTATAAACAATCTACTAACTTAAATAAATGCATTTGTGCATAAAAAGTAAAATAAGAAATAGCAACATCAAATCTGCAATTTGATGATACTATTTCTTATTTTGCAAACAATCTGCTGTTGGACAAAAAAAACTTCTTTAGCTTTCTTTAATGCTTAGATATGATGATTTGCAACTGACTACAGCACTACCACTTGATTCGCCAAGCATTCATGACCAGGGTAGCTTCTGAGTAGAACATTTCACGCCATTCTCTTAGGCTCAGAGAACAAAACCTAGTTGACCAGGATAGTTAAGAAGACAAAAAGACAATATTAGAGAATCATTCGCAAAAATGCTTCGAATTCTGTTGCAGATTATGTAAATATCTATTTAGAAGATTTTTCAAAT
The DNA here is from genome assembly GCF_026930045.1 of Uloborus diversus. NCBI lineage: Eukaryota > Metazoa > Arthropoda > Arachnida > Araneae > Uloboridae > Uloborus > Uloborus diversus. The sequence goes on from NC_072737.1 coordinate 154,430,011, forward strand.
GGATGACTTAAATCAATGTACATGGACTCAAATTCAACCTCGGTTAACAAATTTATAGGTAATGGATTTCGAATCGATGAAAGCAGACATGACAAAAACAGTAAACCATTGAAGTGTATCTACTTTGTTCTTCCTTTTGCTGGTAGCTTATTTCGAAATATCGTGCTTAAGATGTTTTTCAACTCGAGCACAAACATCACTTTCTGAGCCAGATACGCCAGGATGCCGACCAAGTAATTATCGTATGATTTGATGAAATATTTTGACAACGCTCGTCTGCTGATATAATGATGATGCGAGTTTATGCCGAATATCAGCTTCGGGTTAGAAGAGAAAGGAGCTTTTTTTATCCATAATGTATTTTATTCTTCATATTAATGTGTGATTAGTGATCAAGTCACCGTGACCAAACGAAGCGCATCAAAGGGAGAGAAAAACTGGAAATTATGGAAAAAAGGCGAATGTAATCACCGACGAGATGACGGCGATAGGGTCGCATTTTCGCGATATTGTCGTTAAGGCAGGTTGCGAATTTTTGAATCGCATTTTACATGGCTCAGTGATGTATCACGCAAAATGGCTATTATTCTGAAGAGACTGAAACATTCTTTTACGTCTGAAGTGAAAAAATGCATGTTCTGTTAACAGGAGTTCATAACTACTGATGGACTAAACGAAATATAGGAACAGTTTTGAATTTAAGCTTGCACATGATTGCTTACATCATAAGATTTTATCTTGCTGTAGAATGCAGCATACTTAGAAATTTGTAGAAAGTTAGTCTAAATTTTGTTTATAGTGTGCCTCTAATTTTGCAGAATAGATAATCTTTACTAATAACAAAGCTGATAGTCTATATCTCTGGGTATCTGGATATCCGGATCTCTGGATATCTGTTACGCGCATAGCGCCTGGACTGTTCGGCCGATTTTCATGAAATTTGTCACAAAGTTAGTTCGTAGCACCTTGAAGCGATTTTTCGAAAATTCGATTTTGTTCTTTTTCTATTCGAATTTTAAGAACATTTTATCGAGCAAATTATCAGAACATGAACGAGTAAACTATCCTAACATCAACGAGAAAATTACCATAACATGAGCAAGCAAATTAATATAACAAATTAGCGAGAAATTCATCATCCATTATTTGTAAATATACAGGCGAATCAAATGATCTTTTAGTTTTCTACTACGGGCAAAGCCGTGAGCGTACCGCTAGTTTGGAATATAATCCAAGGTCTGAAGTGAAAAATATTTCATCTTCTGTAAGCAAGAATTCATAACTACTGATAGACTAAACGAACTATAGGAACATTTTTGAATTTATGCTTGCACAGGATTGCTTACAATATAAGATTTTGTCTTGGTGTAGAATGCCTATTTTGAAATTGGCAGAAGGTTAGTCTAAACTTTGTAAAGAATGTGCCTCTAATTTTTTAGAATAGATAATATGGAATAAAATACAATTATCGAAGGAAAAAAAATGTATCTTTTGAAAGCAAGAATTCATAAATACTGATGGACTGAACGAAATATAGGAGCAGTTTTGAATTTATGCTTCCACAGGATTGCTTATACTATACGATTTTATCTCGCTGTAGAATGCATAATTGGAAAATTTTAATTTTGCAGAAGATTAACCTAAGCTTTTCGGGGAACGTGCCTCTAATTTTGCAGAAAAGAGTATTTTAAATATAATCCAAGGTAGAGAGTAAAAAAAATGCATCTTCTGTAAACAATAATTCATAACTATGTACTACTAAACTAAATGAAACTGTTTTTAATTTAAGCTTACACAGGATTCCTTACATTACAATATTTCACCTCTTTGTAGAATAGAGATTTTGAACTATCCAGTTTTGTGAGAAATAAATCTAAATTTTGTTGAAGAGAGAGTTTGGAATATCATTCACCGTCTTAAGTGAAAAAACGCATATTCTGTAAACATATCTAGATCCAAAGAATGAACACACATCCATCAAAAGAATATCATACCAAGAATACGTATTTAGATTTCATTTCTTTGTAGAATAGAGTTTGAAATCCTAAAGTTGAAAATTGAAGTCCTAAATTAAGTTATTTCAATGTTTTTATGAAACATTGAAAAAAAAAAAAAAATGCAGTCCCATATACAAACGATAAGTCATGCCAATTTATCCGAATTTTCAGAATGATTTAAAAGATAAACAAAAATTGGAAAACAACGTTTGCTAAAGACCGGTGGTTAAACAAATAATTCTAAACGGCAGTCATTTTTAAAAGGTTACTCAATTTTAATTCTTCCCCTTCGGATATTTCATCTTTTCTTTCTCTCTGATTTGATTCGAAGACAAATTCCTCTCTTGTTAAAGTCTTCGAGTTTTTTATTCTTTTCATCTTACGTTTCCAACCCATCTTTTGATCCTCTGTTCAAGTGTAGCCTTTGGCAATGGAGAAAATGACTGCTACAGCTCTGAATGGAAAGAAAGAATGTTTATTATGTGTAGTTCTTTATGAAAATTCTAATGTAAATTAAAGAAATAGCTTCTTTGAAGTGTAGAGTTTAAAACGAATCATAAACGAGCGAGGGGTGGGAAGGAGGAAAAACGGAACGAAACGGCCGTAATGATGTTTACATTTCAGAATAAAGAATTTATTCTGTTTGACTAATACAGGGTTTCTGTTCCATTGTTAAGCCATTCTTTAGGGACACCAGCATATTTTCCTCCTTTGTCAAACAAAATAAAATTTAAACTCTTCTGTGTCAACGCGATTTTGCTTGGATGAACGATTGAAGGGATATTTCTTTTTTTATTTCGGGTATCAGATCTTCTGTTTATCTTAAAGGAAATATGTAGAACAGAAAATTTTAAAATAAAGCTGGTGTATTAACAAATATGTAAACCGCTTGAAATACTGAATTCTTCATAGTTATGATGCAGTTAATGTTTATGAGGCGTAATTAAATATTGTAGATACCTTTTCTTTTCTGAAGCTTTAAATACGGTGGTTGGCTACTTAGACTAATTAGTATTTTAGTATAAATATATTATGACACGGTTATCAACGAAGACCCCCCCCCCCCCAGATGGGGATACAGGAATTTCAAGACAGGAGTGAATGTATTCCAAAAATCTGAAGGTTTTTTTCTTATTTAACAGTTTTTTTTTGAGCAATCACGATTGCTTATTGTTCTCACTTGACACTTTTGAATTCCTATGATTTTCTTTTTCCCCCGCCTCCCTCTGCAGCACCACCGTCGACCGGCCGCCTCACGATGCTGCTCCTCTGGCGGAAACCGTCTAAAGGTCGCGTCACTTACTTGTCTACACTTATACATACACCTACACCTACACACACACATAAACTTACACACACATACACCTACACACAAACACATACACACACCGATACATACAGACGCCTACACATACACACATACAACTACCCACACATACACATACCTCCCCCACACAAACACACATACACTTAACTACCCACACACACATACCTCACATACACCTACACACACAAATACATATAGACATACAAACACAGACACACACCTACACACACACACCTATACATACACATATCCCCACATATACACACAACTACCCACACACACATCCCCCCCACACAAACACACACGCCTACATACACACACTTATGATTGCGAAAAACATAATTTGAATTCAAAATGTCAAAGTTCAAATTATTATTACTACAGTACATTTCTGGAACTGCACGGGTTATGAATCGCTTTGCCAATATTCCACCACACTGTTACGTATCTTAGAGCACAAAGAATGGGAGATTTCTTCTCTGGGTTAACACTAATTTACATGTACAATTTTTAATGTTGTCTTCTCAAAGCAATTGACACCTTTTACTAGACATTTCATCACTAGCACTACTATATTACTATATCCTACCCTTTTAGCTGCTACAGGTTACAGTATTTAACATGTAGTACACTAAACCTGAAACAAGTTGTTGCGGGAACTTTTTGTCAGAGTCAATTGCAGCAACAGTTTTTTAGCAGTCAAGACACAAAAGTTCATCAATCGTAACCACACGAGATTAAATAAAACGCAAAGTAATTTTTAGTCATAATCCTAATATACATAAAAGCAGACATATTTTTAACTCCTCTATACGACATTATTTCACATACTGAAAACCGGTAATATGCTTAAAATTGTTTCAGGCTCTGTATCTTGAATCAAAATTTAGCACTGTAGAAAATGGGGAAAAAATGGAGCTGTATTTTTTTAAATACTACATTTGAATGGTTTGTTCCCTTTTTATATAAAAAAATAATAGGCATGTTAAGAATCGAAATAACACACATCTTTTCCTTCCCTATCGTTTTCTGCTTCATCCTTAGAAATTCAATTTTTTAACGAAACTAACTGAATTAACTGTGGTCTTTCCTGTTTTCCTACTTTTCACTTCTTTAAAACATGTCAAGGAGCATTTTCAGCCTTGAAAAAGAAAAAAAAAGCGATATTTCTGCATACCAGGAGTCGACTCGTATTTCAGTTGCGAATCTTTTCAACTGTTGCTAATTTATCTCAAAGATTTTTTTTATTGCCTTGACTATTCCGGACCGTTCTTTAAACAAAGCACACTAAAATTCGCTATAAAACTTAGGTTAATAGCCTGTTTATATGCACTCGCGATAAAAACATCTTCATCTTCCTCGTCAGCAAGAAAGAATCATTAAAGATGGCCCACGTGACAGCCCATCAATGGATGAAAGATGACAAAAGAGCAGCGCAATTAATGACGTCATCAAAGAGGGCCAGCCACCAGAAACGTGACTGTTGGGGTGTAAAATATGATATTGATTGATTTTCATTGTTTGGGACTCTGGTTTTTATTTGCGCAGTATCTTTACCTATCAATTGCTTCGAAATGGTATTTTCTTTTTATTCTTTTGATAATCGAACTATTGTCATTGTTCGACGGGTGACACGTTCAGAAATTAATGTCACCGAATGCCAAGGATGCATCCGAGTTTTTCTATTTAATGAGCGACTGCTTAGGAAGTCGTTGTAATGACGGCAGAAAATTTTACATCCAGTTGTAAATCTTTGCCGAGAGTAAATCCTTATTGCCTGAGATTATTCTGCGATTGTTTATGCACTTTTATGCGGAAAATGTGCGCTCGGTAAATTTGAAATTCAATGAAACGATAAATCAATGCGTTGTTTTTCGAAATTCTTCACCGTAATCTGTGCGATTGAGAGATTTCTTTTCTTTGGAGAGTGTCGCAAATAATTGATTTATGATCAGAATAGCGATAAGAAAATTAGAAATGGCGGTTATTTATCTCTCTGATTTCGTACATAAAATTGGATATCAAAAGTTAATTCAATCTCTCGAACTTCGCTACCGTAACTCGTAACGGATTTATAACACTTCTATGTTTCCTTACTCTTTTACACTTCACATATAATTCCTTTTATGAAACTCGTGTGCGCCATTTTTTTCTAAAAGAAAAAGTTGATCGACCAAAAAGTTCGCAAATGGTATAAACGCCTTATAAATTAACTATTAGCCTCTCAATTGAGGATTATAATAATGGCTATTAACATACATTCTGCAGGAAAAAAGTGGTTGATCAAAAATTTCACTAAACGTATAAACGCCTTATAAATTAATAATTGGCCGCTCAATTAAATATTATCGTGAAGGTGTTAAACTTACTTTTATTCTGGAGGAAAAAGGTGGTTGACCAAAAATTTCACAGAACGTATAAACGCTTTATAAGTTAACGATTGACCTCTCAATTAAATACTGTTGTGAAGATTATAACATTTTCTTATTCTGGAGGAGAAAGGTGATGGACCAAAAATTTCACTAAACGTATAAAAGTTCAATAAATTAACAATTAGCAGCTCAATTAAGTATAATTATGAAGGCTATAAACATTTTATTATTCTGGCGGAAAATGGTGGTTGACTAAAAATTTCACTAAATTTATTATCATTTAACAAATCAGCAGTTGATCATTCAATTGGTTATTATTGAGAAAAGTATAAACATTTTTTATTTTGGGAGGGGGTTGGAATGGAATCGCTTTATAACTCAGCAACTGACCGCTCAATTAATTATTATTGTGAAGAATATAAATAAACTTTTAGTCTGGAGGCAAAAAGTGGTTGACCGAAAATTTTACCAAACGTATAAACGTTTTAAAAATTAACAACTGGCCGCTCAATTAAGTATTATTGTGAAAGTTATAAACATACTTTTATCCTAGAGGAAGGAGGTAGCCGACCAAAAATTCCTCAAAATGTATAAACGATTTGCAATTATTATTGCCTCAAGAAAAAAATATGAAACTAAAAATAAAAAACTTAAGTCATGCAACATAATATTTACTTTATTCGTCTACATTTATAAAGGCATACTTTTTTCTTTTGTAACATTTAACTTATTCATCGAGTAAAAAAAGAAACTTGAAAGCAGTGAAAGTGCATTATCATTGTAATTCACACATCAGGAAATAGATTGTAAATAGAAGAATTTTTTTAATCTTAAAGTAAAACATAAACAAATATGAACCTCACTTTTTGAGGTCATATTGAGCAGCCATTTTGCCGATGAACTTGTTACCTTAAGCAGTACAAAGGTCGAAGAAATAGACAATTCTCCTTAATAATAGTTAATGCATAAATAATAATAGGAGCCAGCGAATTTAATGATTTCTCTACACTGCTGTTTCTCAATAATAAAAAAGAAGAAAAGATCAAATAAACGAAATGGCGCATCGACGTTATTCGATCTAATGTAAAGAAAGCAAGGGGGTTCATCCTCTTACCATAACCTAGAGGAGAGGGATGGTTAAATTCTATCCTCAATAATCCTAACACACGATTTGAAATCTATCACCGTGATTGGTAATTCTTCCTTTTTATATTTGAACTCGTTCTTTATTATCATTCTTGCGCCTGCCCACCTATTCTTCGGAGGGTTCGTAATGAAGAAGCGTGATATTCCAAGCTTCCTTTCTGGATACGAGGAAGAAGAAGAGATGAATTATTGCTCGTAATGATGATCATTTTGAGATGTTTGTATTTTAGCAAAACCGATACACGCCACCTGCGAGTTTCAGGGGTACCTCCGCCCCCGTTTTCTGAAAAAGGAATTTGAGGGAGAGTGTATCGAATGATATCAATTATCTGGAGGTCGAAACCAACTAATACAGTAGACTGTCGACAATCCGGACATCCAAAATCCGAAAAAACACCCGAACGCACTTCCCAAGAAGTTTTAACAAAATTTCCTTTATGTTCAGTAAACAATAAGAGTTGATTTTTGTAAAATTTTGTTAAAAAATGTAATTACATCTTGTGCAGCTGTACTGTTGGGTACTGCGTTGTATTTATTGGATAACACTGTTATTTGATGAAATAGCATATTATTATCTTAAAAATGACATTTTCTTGGTTATTTTTGAAAATCCAAACAGTTCCATGATATCAACAATGATATCAATTATCTGGAAGTCTAAACCAAGTAATAGAGTAGACCGTCGACAATCCGGACGTCCAAAATCCGAAATGTCAAACCTCCGAACTCACTCCCAAGAATTTTTAATAAATTTTCCTTTATGTTCAATAAACAATGAGAGTTAATTTTTGTAAAATTTTGTTAAACAATGTAATTACATATTGCAGCAGTACTGTTGTGTACTGCAATGTATTTATTGGATAACCATGTTATTTGATGAACTAGCATATTATTATTTAAAAAATGACATTTTCTTGTGTTTTTTTTTTTTTTTTTGAAGATCCAAACAGTTCAATGATATCAACAACGATACTAATCATCTGGAAGTCGAAACCAACTAATGCAGTAGACCGTTAGCAATCCGGACGTCCAAAATCCGAAATGTCGAACATCCGAACGCACTCCCAAGAAGTTTTAACAAATTTTCCTTTATGTTCGGTAAAAAATAAGAGCTAATTTTTGTAACATTTTGTTTAAAAATGTAATTACATATTGCAGCTGTACTGTTGTAAACTGTGCTGTATTTATTGGAACCATGTTGCTTGATGAAATGGCATATTTTATCATAAATGACTTTTTTTTGTAATTTTTGAAAGTCCAAACAGTTTGAAAATTTTAATTATTTATGAATCCAATTAGTTAGGGTTTTTAACGCTCAACTGTAATTTCACAAATTGAAAAACAATAATATAATCGACCTTAAAACGGCATACAGAAACTCTTATATTTTTGCTTGTATGGAACCATTTTTTTTGTCGAACGAGGTGCTCTCATATAAATTATATTTTTCCAAAAAGAACATAAAATGTAGAAAGTCGTGAGAATAAGCCTAAAATTAATTACAGCCATGAGTTTCGCAAAGAGTGTGAGTGTTATGGACAATTTGTGAACATTTATTGAAAAATGCATTAATGTTAGCATAGGAGCTCGCATGAGGGGGGGGGGGGGGGTCAACTGCCCTCTCACTTTTAAAAGTAAAGGGTCCTTGCCTTATACTTTTCAGAGCTAAAAGTTAGTGATCGATTTGAAGAGTGATTTTTTTATAGTGTCAATTGATTTATTTCACGAAAATAAAACTGAACTTACGTTACTTTTTAAGAATGGGTTTTGAATTTGGTGGCCACCCGTCCTGATTTTTGAGGCCATATTCCATTTTTAGAGGTAAGTTTAATTAGTAATGTTAAAATCCAAAATTATGTTCAAAATTTTTTCAGAAAGGGAAAGAAAGAACAAAAGAAAAAGGAGGGTAAATCAGCTTAATGGGTCACAGTACCTTTCAAACATTTTTTTTAAATTTAAGTAAATTTCATATTTTTTCGAAACCGTAACATGCATACTTGTTTCGTAATCAATAATTTATTTTCAAAATTAAAAAATATTGCCTTTTTTTTTTAATTTAAAAAATTGAGAAAAATTTCAATTTTTTAAAATCTCTAAGGCCTTTTTATTTTTGCATTAATTAAAAAAAAGTTTTTTGCTAAACAATCACTATAATCATATCTAAAAATCTGTGCATTCATTTGCTTATGAGTTTATTAGAAAATTTTCTGTGATTAAGTATGTAAAAAATCAAAATTTTTTCTAAAAAAATTTGGTTTTTAAAGGTTTAACATGCTCTAAACATTTGAGTAATTTATAAAATGCTTATCCAATGCACAGTTTTGTCAAATATGTTATCCCAATTGCAAAAAAGTATTACTTTAAAGCTGTATCTTTAATAGAAAAAAATCTTTAGGGATTCTAATGACATGAAAACACAAAAAAAAAACCATCATCGAGAAAAAGCAATTTAAAGTTTTTCTTTTGCATAAGAACACATAGCGAGCATGGCCTAAAACCACTCATAACTTTTTAAATATTAGAACTAAAGCAATGAAACTTTTCCTCTGTGTTCAGAATAATTTTTAGTTTTGAAATAAGCAATAAAAATTTTTTTTTGATCGTTTCAAGGTACTGTAACCCCTTAAGGACCAAAGCTGCTTCACCCCCCCCCCCCACACACCAGTCCTCATTTGTTTGACCCCTCACTTTTTGGTGCACTAACCGCCTATAAATGTTAGTGCGAAAAGTAGACTCCATATAGGGGGAGCTGGGGGATATCCTACCAATAATGAGAAACAAAATGGTAAAGCTTTTCTTTTTGTAATTAATTTTAAGCTTGAGAAAAATGACAGCCCATAGCATGATCTGCAAAGAGAACCCCGAATGGGCCATTATGTGAAATTTAGTTACAAACTAATGTGTTAAACTTAAAAAGTGATATAAGATTTGCGTGATATTATCTAGAAATGTTTTAATTTATCGGTAAGAAAAACTGTATTTTTGTATAATGTGCTAGCGTATATTGATGTTGTACACCTTACATGCATGCATATTTTTGATGAAATATTTTCGCTACGTAGTTAAATTAGCGTTTGAGCGTTACAGAGTTCAGTGTTCAGTGTTCAGTTTGTCATTCGCCTAATCTCAACGAAAGTTAATTTTTACGCTTAAAGTATTCTGAGAAATATGTTTCAATACTGTTTTATGTAATGTTTCTATATTTTCAAAACATTTTCAGCGTTATACTACAATCTTCAGGCTAAAATTCTGTTTTTTTTTTTTTTTTTTTTTTTTTTTTTTTTTTTTTTTTTTTGGAGGTTGAAAACTTCAAGCTTAAATTTTGAAAAAAAAAAAATGCCAAAATGTACTGTCAAACTAAAAAAATTGAAACATTCTTTACTGTCAACAAAAAACGTATTAAACCTCACTTGATAAACTCAAAAACATTTAAATTTATTTAAATAAACATTTAAAACAATTTATATTTCCGTGGAAATCGGAAGGATCAATCGTCACATTCGCTGTACTGACAACTCGTTATTTTCTGTTTTTTTTTTGGTTATTTTGCTCACAGTTTGTTCAAATTAGTGCAGCGTTTGTAGCACAGGATCATAACCACCATCTTATTCTTCGGTACCTTAATAAGGGCATTACCGGATTCCTTATAATGCCCTTTATGGATTAATTCGGATACAATCTACTATTCTAGGGTTATGGAATCACAGGAAAAACTGACGGTACACAGCACATTTTTCTTTTTTGGATTCATCAACTACATAAAGTACTCTTTCTAGAACAATTAAAATGTTTTTTTTTTATAAATTTAAACTAGTGAATCACTAAGAAACAAAGTAAAAAAAAAAAAAAAAAAGGAGCAGCTTTGACAAGACGCTTTTGTAATTACTGCAGTTACACTTTTGTTTGTTGATAACAAACTGCTTGTTGATAGCGGTATTCCATCAGTTAGGCTTTCTCATGCCGATACAATCATTATCTAGCGAGCTTTTCTATCCTACATAGAAAAATGGGGCTGGCATGACAAGTCTACATGGCCCTATTTGGCACATCCACCTTTTGAACGGAGTCAGTTCCCCGAATATATGTAATGCAAATCAGTTTAACTTTATAAATATTTTCGCAAAAAGTTTTGATGATACAAACTCACAAATTTCACACATTTTTCAAGAGATATCTAAGAGTATACTAAAGTGAAATGTTGAGGCAATTTGGTTAATTCATAATTTGTTAAATTTCAACTAATAGTTACTTTTTAAATGAAAAAAAGGTCCATTTTCCGTTTTGACCATGAAACTGCTGTTTAGGAAGAAGTGAGAGTGAGAGTGCTAAAGCTACCTTTATATATATATATATATATATATATATATATATATATATATATATATATATATATATATATATAATAATTTCACTTCAGGGTAATCATGAACATATAAATAAAATGTCATGAAAATTTCGAAGTTATATATGTAAAGTAGTTTTCTAGAAGAATAAACATGAGATTTTAAAATTGACCTTTTGTGAAAATCGAGTTTGTGTGAAAGTAAAATTGTACGTATGTTTTAATACATTCCTGGGGCAATAACATTTAAACTGAGATTACTTTCAATCTACATAGAAATTTGGTATCGCTTACAAGCTCTTGATTTGAATGTTTAAATGTATAAAAGCTGAAAAAAAATCTTTTTAAAGATTTCAGGGTACTTTCCATTATCAAGAACAGAATATAAAAAGGATATAGATGAGGATACAATAAACTAAATAATGAAATACTCTAGTATTAATTACTGAAAATGATATATAATGCAGGGAAGTTCTTAAAAATGAGACAATCAATGATTTATTGTTTGAATGAAATTTACAATAAAAGTACAATAGCGACAAATGTAAATTTCGCTGCAAAATAAAGAAATTTTAACTGTGGAAACACTAGTCGGATTTTTTCTATGAGGTCAGTACGTTGATCCTTTTCAACTATTTTTATGCAAAACATCAATTTACTCACTATGTCATATAATGTTCAATCAATCATGCTTTATTAAAGCAACACGTTTTTTGGCATTTTTCTACCTTTTGCAATAAGTTTTCTGACAATGGCATTAATGGTAAAATAAATAATCTTTAAAAAAAAATGCAGTTTTGAAAGATATTTTTGAAGTTTGAAAAGTTTTAAGTGCGAGGCGGTAAAGGAGTTGAACAAACAGGTGGTGAAATCTTCGGAAAATTATGTTTAACAACAAAAATTTATGCATCATTTTATGTAAAAGAAAATTAGTATTTACTCATTAAATTATTGGTGCTTAACTATTCTCACAACAAATAAAGTTATTTCCGTTTATACGCAAGCAACAACTGCTGTTGGTTAAGAATTTAAATCGCTTCGATCAGTGGTCCGCAACATTTTTTTAATCCGAGGCTTGCACCTATTTCTAAGATTAAGTTCAAAGGCTAGAACAAATATATGAAATTAAAGCACTATATTTTAATATTTTTAGATAACATATTAAAACACGGAAACGGAATTAAAACTACGAACCAAGAATTGTTTCTGTTATTTCTGCATGCTTTTTTTTATTCATACTAAGTTTCCGACTCTTTTTTTAGAAAACCATTTCTGACTATCTGGCTACAAATTTGCAATTATCATTTGTAATACTGGACAACACATGATCGGTTGTTGTGGAAGATTCGGGAACATATTTTCCGTTTCATGACACTGAACATAACAAGCCCCTCGGCTTCACGGGCCACGTAAGGATCGCCGGTCATAGATTCGGCACCAGTGGATTTTCGTTTAAAGTGTCAGGAATGGAGTTAATATTAAAAAAAAAAATTCTTTGACATATTCGTATAAGCTTAAAATCTATTTTCTAGTGACTCAAGTTTGTCTCAAAAGCTTTACTGAATTTCTACTGTATGCAAATTAAAACCTCAAGGTTTCAAGAGGACTTAAAAATATTAAAATAAAAGTTACTCGCCCAATAAGGAACTGTATGACGGAAGTAAATACGGAAGTTGAATGTGAAAAGGCTGGAGTTACAAAAGGGTCCCCATGCTGCACCTGTCGACTTCCTCTTTACCCCCGTTGCGAGTATTTTTTGCTTCGTTCTGCACCTGGTACTTTCATAAAAAAAGTGAAATATATTAAAACTGTGGTACCCGACAGAGAAGGATCATTTAATGTGGACAAATAGTAGCAGCAGGGAATGTTCATATGCAGTAGAAACTCGCTATTCGTACGCAATTTGCTTCAAAGGTCAGTTCGAATTGTGGTTTGAACTCTAAATTTTTAATTTTGGCACTTAGGGGAAGGTGGCCCAAAGCAGGCAGGTTAACGAAGAACGCAATACAGTTGTAGTTATTGGACTTTTATCGCAACAATTTACGTTTTATTTTCTAGCAGGGTTCTTGAACTTCAAAGTAAAAAGTGAACTTTGCATTATTTCAAACTCAATAAATATTTATTATCAAACATTACAAACACTTGAAATACCCGCTTATTCCTATCAGGGGGCATAAAGTGGGTAAGCTTAACTAGTTGTGATTTGGTACATTTGCCAATCAAATATGAAGTTATAAATGATTAAGTGACTTGACTAGCTAACTGCCATTATAAAATATATATATATATATATATATATATATATATATAAGTTATACTTATTCATTTTAAATTGAAAATTAAGTTAGCACATTTGTTTATAAAACATAAAGAAATAACTGATTAAATTAATAGACTAACTAATTGCCATCCTAAAAAATAACTTTTTAAAGTTATACTCATCCTATTGAAATAGATAATCTAAGACAGCACATGTGTCAAGAAATTATAAATAAATATATGATTAAATCTTATACCCGCTTTGCCCGGCACGTTTTTTATTTCAATAATTATAACCTTAAATTTAAAAACGAAATAAGCATCCTATATAGATGGATGGTGTCAGAATGTCGTAATATTATTGAAAAAAAAATTAATCTTCAACTTATCACAAGTTACATACCTTCAGTTTTTTTAAAGATATGTATCGTTTTTCTTATTTTAAGCCTGGTTACGTCATGCCGCTTCACTGCTGCTACGCTGTGACTGATTGAAAATCGGGGGTGTTCGAGTAAACACGACATTACGCATACATCGCAGCTTGCACACCGGTGGCATACAAATGCTTACCGGCTTTGGGTGACCTACCCGCTTTGAGCCACCATCTTCTACACCCCTATGCTTTTCATTTCCTTCCTCGATGTTAAGTAAGTTAGTTCAGCTATTGCGTTACAAATTTGTAAATAACCTATCTTTTTAACTGAGAAATATAACTTAGTTAACCGTCAAAAATACACTTGGACTTTTGTATTTTCTGAGAGAAAAGCCAAACATGAAATGGCTAGGTGCGAGGATCTCAGAGGGTTTCAAATTTTAAATGAGAGAAAAGCCGCCCCCACGCCGAATTGGTGTTTAAGTCACCTTAGTAACGCTTCGTCAGGAAGTGGTATTTGTGCATTTATGTAAGGGAGACTGGGTGTAGTTAATAAACATTGTACACTTTGATTTCTCTATTGTTTGTTACTGAAATTAAGTACCAAAATAAGATTTCCTGTAATATTGTAATACTATTACTATTTTTCTTGCAATAATGGTCTTAACACTTTTATTGACAAAATTTATTTCGTAGGGAAAAAAATATCTTCAATTTTTTTTCGAAATGTATCATTTAAGGTAAATACACGGGTAGTGGCCAGTGCTTCAGTAGTGGCCAAAGGTTACTTGTGTACTTGAAGAAAGAACTGATCAATAATAATGTGATTAATATATTGGTACGTACTTAATGTACTTTTCATATTGAATAAAGTTTATTCATCAGTTATTTAAATTTAAAGTAAGTAATGGAAATTATTCATGTGGGGTAAATGGCCACTACTGAAATTTTCAGATTTTGGAGTGGCCGCTACTGGATCAAATTTGAGGTTTGGGGAAAAAAAATGAAGAAATTGAGAAAATTAAAATTCTGGCACTTTTAGAAAATGGGACGATTAAGGAAGAGTAAGAGTTGGATTATAATACGCTCATTGAGTTTCAAGAGAGGCGGCAATTAATATTGTAGACCCGCAGTTTTGAAATATACTTCACCGTAGCTACTACTAGTGCGTTTAAACCCTTTAAGTAGCCACTACTGAAGCAGTAGCCACTACTGGTGTGTTTACCTTACGCCCAAAGTGGATCAAGTAGATACACAAATACATAGGCTATTAAGTTAACGTATTGAAAAGCGAAATGAAGTTTTTAAGAGTTGTTTAAAATGAAGATTCTCACAAAATATTTGAAGTTTTGCTACGAGTAAGACCATAAACGTCATTCTGACTTTACAGTTTATATGAACATGAGGATGGCTATCTTCGTCAAAATACCAGCTTTCAAATGTTTCAAGAGGAATTTCCGTAATTTCAGTTTTCCTTTTTTGGTCATGCAGTCTTAGAGTTTTTAGAAAACGAAAAACACTTAACGACTTGTGAGTAATACGGTATCAACTTGATCCAAGCGCGAAATATCGACTTAACCCAAACAACCCCATTACGTTTACTCAAATACGATGGAAAAACATCTCAGATTTTTTTTTTTTTAGGTTCAATCATGCCTCTCATTCAAGGGACAGAGCAGCCTCTAGCACATGGTGCCCAACATCCACTAAAAGCAATGACGCAACCCCAAATGCGCACGAAGACCTCAGAAGAACGAAAGCCCCTTCCCCTTCTCCTCCAAAAAAAAAACCTACCTTTGAATACGTCTTCCTAAAAATTTCAGTGCCACCGTCTGTACCAAACTCCATTGCAGTTAGTTGGGTACCCCTGATGTTGCTAAATATGATATTATTAACTCAAAACTCCGACAGTTGAAAACAATCCATAAAAATTTACTTTTGAGCGCGCACAAAAAAAAAGAAAGAAAAAAAAAGAAAAAGAAAGAAAGAAAGAAAAAAAAGAAAAAGAAAGAAAGAAAGAAAAAAAAGAAAAAGAAAGAAAGAAAGAAAAAAAAGAAAGAAAAAAAATAAAGAAAGAAAAAAAATATTAATTTGAATTCTGAAATTTTTAATTCAAATAATGCTTTTCGCAATCACGAGTAGCGACAAGACCTTACTCATTGAAGTTTTCGTTTCTAGCAACGGCTCCTGTCCCCCCAAGCCTGCCCCTCCTCATGGGCGGTTACGTGTGTATAGTTGTGCATGTGTGTGTGTTCGTAGGCGCTCATGCGTGCATGTGCAGGCTTGTATATGTTGCGTAGACCTGTGTGTATGCACATAGGCGTGTGTGTGAGTTTGTATGTATGTGAGTGTGCATGTTTATGAGCGTGCGTGCGTGTAGGACATGGACGCCACCGACAGGGGGAAGCGGATTCCGGGAGACAGTGTTCAGGACCAGAGGCCGGTGGGCGGTGGTGTTGCAGAGGCCCCTGGTCTACGCTGAAAAAGGAACAAAACGCCAAGGACGGTCAAGTGAGAACAATAAGCAATCGTGATTGCTCAAAAAGGGGGGGGGGGGAATAATAAAAACGAATTTTTACAAATACCCCTCAAACAAAAAAGAAGTTTCCCCAGCGTACGTAAGTCAAATAAGCATTAGACTGATGCTTCTTCAATAAACCCCCTATTTTCCTGGGCAGATAAGCACTCGAAAATAAAAGTCCTTGTATCAGCTGTGTCCTTGTAAAACTGTGCCAACTGCACCCGGTTTACCCTATATTAATGTAATATAGTAAGTAGTTGACGATTGGAAAAAATGATAATGCTCTAAAATATTTATGTAATTTGATACATTATTTCTTGCAACGTGAAGTAGAAAAACATTTACTCACTTTGCGCGACGAAAATTTCTTATCTCTCTGCATCAAAAATATTCCAAATTAAGAAGAAACTTAAATATTCGGAATATTGTACTTTTTTTAAAATCTTACGCGCCACATCAGCGGATAAGTCGCGGTTGTTAAAATTTAAAATTTTAACACGAATAATTTTTGGGTTACCTCTTAGAAAACATGGTAAATAATATCTCTAAGAGTACTAAATCTAACATAGCTGAAATAAAATAAAAACATCCAGCATCCAGCACTATTTGAATTTTGATGTGTTGAATTCAAATTATGTTGTTGGCTTGTGCGAATTGTGATAGGACCATACTCGTCGGATTTCTTGTTTCTACAAATGGAATGGAATGGAAATGGCCAAAAAATTTGCGCCCTTCAAATTATAACTGGTGTTTTTCTAAAGTAGGTAATACGAGTCATATCCATCAAAAAAGAAATTGTGATTAGGATATGATAATAAAGCTAAAGATTTTATGTCATATCCACTAGTACACTTATCATAAAGATTATTTACAGCGTATAACGTTACGTATTTTTATTTCTAATGAATCTTAAATGATGGGAATCAGTAATCTTGAAATTTTGTATTTATATAAAGTATTGCTGTTTAAGTTCATCTACATAGGTTCATCATTATTTTCCCTGAAAAAACGTAATTTTACTCAAAGAACCCCCTTTTTTTAATATACAGTCTGCTTGCGTTAAGCCCTGAAAAAAATAATAATAATTTGAATTTTGAAGTCTTGAATTCAAATTATGTTTTTCGCAATCACGAGCGTGTGTGTGTGTGTGTGTGTACGTAGGCGCGTGCGTTTCTGTCCAGGCATGAGTGTATGTGCGTGTGTATGTCTGTGCATGTATGCGTGTGTGTTTGTTACTGTGTGCAGGCATGAGTGTGTGGGTATTTGTGTGTGTGTGTATGTGTGTAGGTGTTTGTATGTATGCGTGTGTGCTTGTTACTGTGTGCAGGCATAAGTGTGTGGGTATTTGTGTGTGTGTGTATGTGTGTAATATGCGTGTGTGTTTGTGTGTGTGTGTATGATATGGACGCAACCCGGAGACGGTTTTCGCTAGAGGAGCAGCAACGGGAGGGGCCGGTCGATGGTGGTGCTGCAGAGGGAGGCGGGGGAAAATAAAATCAAAAGACGTCAAAAACGGTCAAGTGAGAACAATAAGCGATGTGATTGTTCAAAAAAAAAAAAATTCAAACCGCAGACGATTTGTAACGAAAATGTTTCTCTCAAAATAAAAATGAAAAACAACCGTTTTTATGGTTCTCTGAAAAGTCGGAGCAACATGAACTTTGGTCAAGTGAAGATAATCAGCAATTCGTGATTGCTCAAAAAATAAATAAATAAATAAATAAATAAATAAATAAATAAAAAAGCACAGTTCGCGTTAATTTTTGAATAGCTTGATAACTCCACCCATTGAATCCATTTTTTACTATTAGCTTGAGTTATTTTAATAATCATTAAATTATGCGTGCAATATCCTTTAAAAATCTGGTTAATAGAGTTTAGCAATTTATTTCTTCATTGAAATGAAAAATATTAAAATTAATTCAAACTAACCGAGAAATGAAAACAAGGACCACAAACTAATGACAGACGTCATTAAATGAAACGATTTAATCAAAATGCTTCATATTTTGTTCAATTACATTCAAAACTTAAAATGCATAAACAAGCAGCAGATTAACAAATATTTCGTTTTTTAATTATGTCATTAACCACACACATACATATCTTTGATTGACTCTGCATGCTGAGTGTACTTTTTGCAAAATTAAGCGAGCAATTTGGAAGGAGGTTAGAAATTTATTAATAACCTTTGAATTAAGAAATGACGTATGATTTTTAATAAGCAGCATTTACAAGAAAATTTTAATTAAAAACGAACATTAAGAAAATATTAACAAGGCATTTTAACTAATGTGAAATTGAAATTTCGCAAACGAGGCTATTTGGCATGGGAGTTTTTAATTTGGGAAAAAAGTGTCTGCTTAGCCATAAAACACATTACTCGCTTTAATAATGGCGTTTAGTTATAATTACGTAATTATTTTAAAGCAGCAACCCCAATATGACAGAATGATTAAAGCCGTGCCAGTGCTGCTTTTATGAAAGAAATTATGTTTTATGACGCAGTCGACAAGATTGCTTTTTGTTATTTCCACCCGAAAAAATAATAATAAATGATTTAATTGCGTTGTCGGGAAATTAATTTCGATGCGTTTTTTTTTTTCCCTTTTGTATCGTTTTTAATTTTTTGTGTCCATTAAAACGTTAGTACCAAAGACATTGCAGCAATTATTCATTAAAATATGTAGATAATTTTGTGGACGTAATTGCAGTTATTCGATGTAAAAACTAATTCGTTGTTGCTTAGGAAAATGATGAATGAGTGAATATTGGTTCATGAGCGACTAAAACTTTTGATAAAATAAAAAAGCTCATTTGCTTTTATGGAAATGCTGGTTAAAAAAGCGTAAATGTTCTCATTTCCGGCTTTAGCGTTTAGTAGATTAATTGCTGTCGCATGTTGTAATGTTTTTTTTTTTTTTGCTTCCATGGGTTAGTCATTACGATACGTAAAAGGCTTGGATTTCAATTATGCGCATTATGTGAAAGATTACTTTCTAAATTACTTTTGGGAGAAAGTCATCAATTGTAACTACAAAACTAAAGCCGGTAAATGTTTTGTAACATTGTATTATTAAAAATACGTTCAGCTTAAGCTGATTCCCTTTTTTTTGCATCAGAGAAATTGATCAAATTTCATACAGGGTGAGTTATGATAAATGGAAGCAGAATTTCAGTGTTTCAGCTTGAGATCTTTCATTGTCTTTTGGATGAATAGAGAGATAAAACTTTGTGCACTGTATCCAAGACTACAATCTCTAAAAGTTACTGGATATCAGAAATATGGCTTTACAACTTTTTTTTTTTTGATGATTTTGTGTCGTGGGGGTCATCCCCTCTAAACTGTCGACAATAGTATCCGTCCCGTCCCCATTGTGTTCAAACACTTAATGAAAAAAAGATAAAAGAATTCAGTTTTCAGCAGACTTTTCAATTCATTAATTATTTTTGAAAGTAAATATTTGAAATACCACTTCTTTTCACTGCCTATTAAACTAATTTTTTACGTATATGCCCGATTACATGCCATATTCCTGGCCGATTTGGTGCCTTTTATTGACACCCAAGCAGTTTCGGAATTGTTTCGTACCTAAAACAGTAGGTTCGTTCATGAAGAGGAGAGTGGGTCATTCTTCAGCTTGAACCCCCTCCCCCAAATGTCTGTCTTTCATGTGCCCCAATTAAGGCGCGGATGTCAATGACACAGATAAATTTGACGCTTCCCACCAGATGGAGGCACCTGTTCTCTCTTCGATGCGAAACAGCACTAGGGATAAAGTTTTTTCGAGGGCTTTCAAAGCCAAACAAATACCAAAGGGGTATGTTACATGCCGCAGCACATGGGGCTGACGATTTTCTGCATCTTGAAAATCCATAGACTGACCACCATGGGTCAGAACGCGGGACCGCGGCATAGAAGGCCAGCGCTTTATCACCACGCCTCCAACTGCCATAATTAAATACAGTGCAATTCCGCTACAACGAACTTCACGGGATCAGATACTTTGTTCGCTGTAACGAGAATTTCGTTGTAACGAAATTCAAGCGATGCAAAAGCATATTACATTGGGACTAAAAATTCAATTCGTTGAAACGGAAATGTTGTTGTATTGGTATTCGTTCTAACTATATTTCACTGTACAAATAATCATATTAGAAGTTCAATAAGTTGTTCAACAATTATACTCTATCTGGTTGCATGCGACGCGCTTAATTCTCCAAATGTGATGTGAAATCATTCAAGGAGTGTGCCTACCTCAAAATCCTTATTTTGGGGGAAAAATTTCAAAAAAAAATTTGTTCACTCATTTCATCGGATACACATTTAGAATTCCAAAAAAAAATTTTACCTTAGTCCTGCGATAATTAGAAGTAGAATTATGACCCCAAACATGCAGCGGAAGTGAAATTTCGGTAACTGGAAGTGAGCATCTAAAGAGCAACAGAAAATAAACAGTGCATTGGTACGGCGGTTCTTTAAACTTCAAACATTATAGTGGCTCAATTTCTTGCTTAAATGTTAAATTAAGTTTTTTATGTAACATTTTTGTCAATATGTGCAAACTTTGTTGTTTAAAATTAAAATCTTTAATTGAGATTTTAAATTTTTTTGTTCACGAAAAACCTGATTTATAAAAATATTCTCCAGACATTCAAATTAAAATTTTTCTCTATATTCTACTCGTTTTTTGGTATGTAAGGAAGCAAAAAATAGCTTGTCTTTATGTATTTGATACTTTTATGACTTTTTTATTCGAAAAATTGATAAATTGAAAGATCACACTGTGTACATAAAATTTGTCCAATTTCAGTAAGTATAAAAGGTATTATAACTTTTTTGATTCACAACACAATTAAATATTAAACTAACATATTGGAGGAATTAAAAATATTTGTTGTAATTATTATAAAAGGTTTAGAGTAAATATGAAGCTTTACTATATATTTTCTGAAAAATGGATTAGTTTACAAAAGTCAATGGAAAATCCAATTAAATTGAACTTCATTTCATTATTTTATTTATTCTTCTAACTGAAAACATGTGTGTTAATTAAAAATTTTATTTTTGTGAAGAAAACTGAAGGGAGACACATACTTTAAAAAGAAAACTCACAGAAAAAGTAAATTAAACTCTAAATTTAGGTAAAATGCGTACAAAAGTAATTTACATCAAAATGTATTCTTTAAAAAAAAAAAGACGGTTGATAAACTTTATTGTTTATATTTACCCCAAAGTATGGGGTAACACATACAATGTAAAAAGAAACACCTTCCGTGCACATCCAAAATAATAGGTAAGATGAAATTCATAAATAACACTTTTAGTAACCTTTCACATGACAAATGAATTGAAGTGTAGTTTCATTTTATTGCACAAATTTTCGGTTTTTTGTTTTAAATAGTTAAAAATTGGTTTGTTGCATAAGCAATTTAGATGCATTGAGACCAAATTTCGAAGACGGAAAAAAAAAATCCAACAAAGAAATGCTCGTTTTCCTCAACGCAGTACGACAAATGCATGGTTCTTGCATTGCTTTAAAAAAGTTTTTTATGCAATAGAATTCGACGACAATTAAATTACATGTTCTCAAAATACTCTGAAAGGAATGTAATTAATGTAATAATACGAATAAAAATACACATATAACATTAACAAACAATTGTCAGATAGAATGGGCTAGTTAACTTCATTCTTTGTTATCCAGAAAACGGCCGACACCTGCAAGAAAAATTTCATTGGAACAGATAATTCGTTTCGAGTAAAGTTGAGGTGTTACTTTACTCTCCGCGCGAAAAATGCAACCGTAATTCAATACACATCATTAAACACAAGAACGACTTTTTCATCATTGCAAACTCGAGCGAATAAACACAAGACATGCTTTTTAGAATTGAGTTAAGCCTTTTTTATTTTTCTAACTTTACTTTTTACTCCGCATTACGGCTTTTGCTCTACAGCCGAATGATTTTCTCCTTTTTCACTAATTACGCCATCCTAATGAACTAAACACACTTTCTAGTAAAACTTTTTTCAGGTGTAAAAAACTGAACGAAAAAAAGCAGTAATGGTAAGGAGCTTCTTTTTAAGCACAAGGACTTGAAATTCTTTTTTTTTTCTTTTTTCAAAGTTCGTTTTCTTCACAGGGGTGTTAATCAAGGGGCGATTGGACGCAAATTACATCTGCGACGTGGAACGGTCGACTGTTAGGCGTTAACTTAATTTCTAGAGCCGTGAATTCTTTTTTAAAGCCTCACTTTTTCGTACCCTTTTCTTCGACTAGACTTTTCCATGTTTCTTTCACAAAATGAGGACTAACGAACTATGATTGACACACCGTTCTCGAGTCTTCCTTCTTTTTTTCTTTTTTTTTTTACAAGAAAAAAAGAAAGACAAGAATTATGTGCAAAATTTTCTATAGTCGGGTCTTACCGTATTATTAAGAACAGTGTGTTGGCAAAGCAAACTTTTTAGCTGGTAAAAAGTTTTTTCTTTCTTCTTTATCCGCTTTCGGTTGTAAAGGAAAGTAACGGCTGGTGTTGTCTTTATCAATTATTTAGATTGTGTGCGATGGCAACACGAAGAAGATTGAATCTCAGGGAACTTGTAAAAGGGGTGTTCTAAACGAAAATATATAATGCGGTTTCCGCTGAATCTTTAACTTTTATTTCGACGGGAAGAATGGAATTTAAACTATGAATGTTTCTTTCAATGCAAGTTGAAGAACTTTATTTTATAACACTTTTTTTCGCGAAAAACTATGTCTGCCAACATAATTTTATTAGTATTCAAAAAGAAGATTTTAACTCAAGTTTGATGCAATACTAGACAAAGAATTACATTAAATTGGGTTTTCATTGCATTTGTCTTTGCAGGTCACTTTTGATTATTTTAAAATGCTTTTATAATACTTACTTTATCTTGGGTGGGTAAAGTTTTTTTAAAATCGTTGTCAAAAAAAAAAAAAAACTAAATAAGACTAAATACGAAGTTAATGTGAAAAATTTAACAAATAAATTTCAAAGCATAACTTAAGCAAATATAGAATAGTTGATATCCGGCTTTTGAAACTTTTCAAATTTTCTTTACCCTGAAGTATTTTATGTCAAGAAAAGCGACATAAAATACTTCAAGGTATTTTATGTCAATGATTCATTAACCAAAACTGAGAATCAAATTATTTATCAAATCAGAGCAACTGCAACTTTATTTTTGATTTTTCTTATGAAAATAAAAAATATAAACACTATATTTGTGCTGAATAGAAAAGTCAGACCAAACAACGTAAGTAGAAGCACAAATTTGTAAATTACAGCAGACACGTGTTTCGGCGTTACAGGGAACGCCTTTTTCAATGCAAAAAATAATGAGCTTATGGATGAAAAGACATCCGACAAAAGCCAAGAGCAGATAAGCATGCAGCTTAAAAGATAAAAACAGCGGATTAGCCAAACACCAATGACAAAGTTATAAATCGATCAGGAACAAATAGGAATGCAAGCAAAGGCCAGGAGCTTTCTCTTAGGTACGAACCCAGAAAGAAAGAATTCAATTGGACAAGGATTAAGCCGAAGCTTAAACAAAAAGAAAAGAAATTGTCAGTAACCGTGAACCGCAAGAAAGGAAAAGCAGAATGGAAAACCATGAAATAAAATAAACAAAAACAAAAAAATATTCGAAAAAAGGAAAAATAAAGATAAATAGAAGGGGGGGGGGTCAATCAAGACAAAAAGGTAAAAATAAACAAAGGAAGATAGATAAAAATGAATGGGAAAAAAAGGGGGGGGGAATGGGGAAAGGACAGTATTAAAGATATGGGAGCCAAATGTTAGAAAAATATGGAACTGCACTAAGATCGTTAACTAAGTTAGAACTGTTCCTCAAAATATGAAAGGATTCCCAAAAGTCAAGATCTGATGAATTGGGGCATTTTTGGATAATCTGATAAGAGTTAAAATCAAAAGAGTGATTCGAATCCCAACAATGTTGAGCAATACTAGACTTATTTAATTGTTGTTTTTTCACATAATTTTGATGCTCTTTCAAGCGAATTTCTAAAGCACGCCGAGTCTGTCCAATATAGGCAAGTTTACAACTACAATTAATTCTATAAATTCCACAACAATTAAGAGGGTGAATAGGATCTTTAAGAGAAGAGAATGAAAGTTTATTAATAGGAGAGAACACCACCTGGAATTGGAAACGTTTTAGAATCTTAGCAACCTGATAGCTTACAGATGGAAAGAATGGCAAAACAACCAAATTCTTTCTGATGAAGGTTCGGTTAAGAACATTAGTTTGGGATTTATTTGGAAGTTTTTTATAAATGGAATCAATCACAGTTGGCGGATAGTCTCTATCAATTGCCACAGCTTTAAGATAATTAAGTTCCACTTTAAGAAGTTCCGACGAAGAACAAATATTAATTGCGCGATAAACAAAAGAATTGAAAGCAGAATATTTTTGATTTGGAGGATGAGACGATAGTCTATGAGGAGGTAAAGAGACAGCAAAAGGTTTGCGATAAACAGTAGTTTCAAAACCAATTTCAGTACGAGAAACAAGTACATCAAGAAATGAAATGCAATTATTCCGTTCTTTCTCACAAGAAAACTGAATATGAGGATCAATGGAGTTTAAAATAGATAAAACCTCATCACTCTCAAACTGATTCTGGTTCATTAGAACAAAACAATCATCAACATACCGAACATAAAATTGGAACTGCAGTTTTTGGAACAGCTTAACCTCAAAATAATGCATGTAAATATCACTAAGAAGGGGGCTAAGTGGGTTACCCATAGCCAGACCATCTAACATAATATAAAAATTCCCATTAAAAACAAAAGAACATTGCTTAAGACAAGTACGGGTAAGGAAAATTAAATCCTCAATTTCCGTATTGGTGAAATGAAATTCAGAAAGTCTTCTACGAAGGCATAACAATGAACCCTCGACGGGAACGTTCGTAAATAAAGAGTTAACATCAAAAGAAGCCATTAAAGAATTATTTGGAACGAAACTATGAATTTTTTTAACAAACTCAACAGAATTTTTAATAGTAAATAAATTGTGACTCCTAAGGGGAGAAAACACAAAGACTAAATATTTTGCAAGTTTGTACGAAGCCGTACCAATATTGGAAACAATCGGCCTGAAAGGAATACCAGCTTTATGCACCTTAGGTAAAGCATAAAATCTATCACAATTAGCAATAGATGGAACAACAGAGCGTTTAACATTTGAAGGAATAGACTTAACAGACTTGACAGTAGATGCAATAGTTTTTAACTCTTTATCACTAGGATCTTTAGAAATTTCAGCATATGGCCCAGAAGAAATCAAATCATTAGTTTTATCAACATAAGATGATTTGTCAAGAACAACAATTTGGCCACCCTTGTCAGCTTTGGTAACAACCAGATCAGAATTCGAAACTAAGTCTTTAACAGAACGGCTAACAGTATTAGCAAATACAGGTTTAGAAATTTTCGAGTTAAAGTCAATATTAGAAGCTATAAGATGCCGAATCGAATCTTTTTGAGAGGAAGTTAAGGCAGTAAATTTAAAAGCTTTCTCAACAGGAGCAATAAGCTTTGAAAAAGAAGGATTAACACTCACAGCAAAATTATCATTACATTTTAGAGCCTCAATTTGAGAATTACATAATGGAACGCTAGAAAGATTAACAACAACATTCTTATTAACAACAGGTAAATTATCAAGAGGAACGACATGAGAAGATTTACAAAGCATTGCTAATTTCTTTTTCAAAACAATTTGATGTTTATCAGAGGAACGAAGGGTTCTAGACCAAGAATTTCTGTCAATAATGTTAAAGTTGGGAATGGAATTAGAAACCGAAAGATGTAAATCATAAAGTTCACGTTCAATAAACGATAAATGTTTCCTAGTTTCCTGGATCGAAGCTCTGAGTAAAGCCAATTTCGACCGAAAGATTACTTTGTCAATTTTTACAGAACATGGTAAATTACATTCAAAGAAATGAACTTCGGAATAATTTTCTTGCGCCTACACTCTTGAAGAAATTTTAAATGGTTCAAAAAACGAAATTTCTTAATCCGAAGATTGGCAAACCTATTGATTTGAGACATAATCAAAAGCAAAACCAAAACAAATGAAAATAAACAAAATCAAACAATAACAGAATGAATAAGAAACAAGAAGTAAAAAGTCACGATCAAAATACAACAATAGACAAAAATTCCGAAAACAAAAACAAAAACACAAATTGCATAAAAGGCGGAAAATGTAAACGTAAGGCCCGTTTAAGCCACAAATAAGATAAATAAATACCTTTGTGCTGAATAGAAAAGTCAGACCAAACAACGTATGTAGAAGCACAAATTTGTAAATTACAGCAGACACGTGTTTCGGCGTTATAGGGAACGCCTTTTTCAATGCAAAAAATAATGAGCTTATGGATGAAAAGACATCCGACAAAAGCCAAGAGCAGATAAGCATGCAGCTTAAAAGATAAAAACAGCGGATTAGCCAAACACCAATGACAAAGTTATAAATCGATCAGGAACCAATAGGAATGCAAGCAAAGGCCAGGAGCTTTCTCTTAGGTACGAACCCAGAAAGAAAGAATTCAATTGGACAAGGATTAAGCCGAAGCTTAAACAAAAAGAAAAGAAATTGTCAGTAACCGTGAACCGCAAGAAAGGAAAAGCAGAATGGAAAACCATGAAATAAAATAAACAAAAACAAAAAATATTCGAAAAAAGGAAAAATAAAGATAAAAATAGAAGGGGGGGGGGGTGTCAATCAAGACAAAAAGGTAAAAATAAACAAAGGAAGATAGATAAAAATGAATGGAAAAAGGGGGGGGGAATGGGGTAAGTATTAAAGATATGGAAGGCCAAATGTTAGAAAAATATGGAACTGCACTAAGATCGTTTACTAAGTTAGAACTGTTCCTCAAAATATGAAAGGATTCCCAAAAGTCAAGATTTGATGAATTGGGGCATTTTTGGATAATCTGATATGAGTTAAAATCAAAAGAGTGATTCGAATCCCAACAATGTTGAGCAATACTAGACTTATTTAATTGTTGTTTTTTCACATAATTTTGATGCTCTTTCAAGCGAATTTTTAAAGCACGCCGAGTCTGTCCAATCTATTGTTGTATTTTGATCGTGACTTTTTACTTCTTGTTTCTTATTCATTCTGTTATTGTTTGATTTTGTTTATTTTCATTTGTTTTGGTTTTGCTTTTGATTATGTCTCAAATCAATAGGTTTGCCAATCTTCGGATTAAGAAATTTCGTTTTTTGAACCATTTAAAATTTCTTCAAGAGTGTAGGCGCAAGAAAATTATTCCGAAGTTCATTTCTTTGAAATGTAATTTACCATGTTCTGTAAAAATTGACAAAGTAATCTTTCGGTCGAAATTGGCTTTACTCATAGCTTCGATCCAGGAAACTAGGAAACATTTATCGTTTATTGAACGTGAACTTAATGATTTACATCTTTCCGTTTCTAATTCCATTCCCAACTTTAACATTATTGACAGAAATTCTTGGTCTACAACCCTTCGTTCCTCTGATAAACATCAAATTGTTTTGAAAAAGAAATTAGCAATGCTTTGTAAATCTTCTCATGTCGTTCCTCTTGATAATTTACCTGTTGTTAATAAGAATGTTGTTGTTAATCTTTCTAGCGTTCTATTATGTAATTCTCAAATTGAGGCTCTAAAATGTAATGATAATTTTGCTGTGAGTGTTAATCCTTCTTTTTCAAAGCTTATTGCTCCTGTTGAGAAAGCTTTTAAATTTACTGCCTTAACTTCCTCTCAAAAAGATTCGATTCGGCATCTTATAGCTTCTAATATTGACTTTAACTCGAAAATTTCTAAACCTGTATTTGCTAATACTGTTAGCCGTTCTGTTAAAGACTTAGTTTCGAATTCTGATCTGGTTGTTACCAAAGCTGACAAGGGTGGCCAAATTGTTGTTCTTGACAAATCATCTTATGTTGATAAAACTAATGATTTGATTTCTTCTGGGCCATATGCTCAAATTTCTAAAGATCCTAGTGATAAAGAGTTAAAAACTATTGCATCTGCTGTCAAGTCTGTTAAGTCTATTCCTTCAAATGTTAAACGCTCTGTTGTTCCATCTATTGCTAATTGTGCTAGATTTTATGCTTTAACTAAGGTGCATAAAGCTGGTATTCCTTTCAGGCCGATTGTTTCCAATATTGGTACGGCTTCGTACAAACTTGCAAAATATTTAGTCTCTGTGTTTTCTCCCCTTAGGAGTCACAATTTATTTACTATTAAAAATTCTGTTGAGTTTGTTAAAAAAATTCATAGTTTCGTTCCAAATAATTCTTTTATGGCTTCTTTTGATGTTAACTCTTTATTTACGAACGTTCCAGTCGAGGGTTCATTGTTATGCCTTCGTAGAAGACTTTCTGAATTTCATTTCACCAATACGGAAATTGAGGATTTAATTTTCCTTACCCGTACTTGTCTTAAGCAATGTTCTTTTGTTTTTAATGGGAATTTTTATATTATGTTAGATGGTCTGGCTATGGGTAACCCACTTAGCCCCATTCTTAGTGATATTTACATGCATTATTTTGAGGTTAAGCTGTTCCAAAAACTGCAGTTCCAATTTTATGTTCGGTATGTTGATGATTGTTTTGTTCTAATGAACCAGAATCAGTTTGAGAGTGATGAGGTTTTATCTATTTTAAACTCCATTGATCCTCATATTCAGTTTTCTTGTGAGAAAGAACGGAATAATTGCATTTCATTTCTTGATGTACTTGTTTCTCGTACTGAAATTGGTTTTGAAACTACTGTTTATCGCAAACCTTTTGCTGTCTCTTTACCTCCTCATAGACTATCGTCTCATCCTCCAAATCAAAAATATTCTGCTTTCAATTCTTTTGTTTATCGCGCAATTAATATTTGTTCTTCGTCGGAACTTCTTAAAGTGGAACTTAATTATCTTAAAGCTGTTGCAATTGATAGAGACTATCCACCAACTTTGATTGATTCCATTTATAAAAAACTTTCAAATAAATCCCAAACTAATGTTCTTAACCGAACCTTCATCAGAAAGAATTTGGTTGTTTTGCCATTCTTTCCATCTGTAAGCTATCAGGTTGCTAAGATTCTAAAACGTTTCCAATTCCAGGTGGTGTTCTCTCCTATTAATAAACTTTCATTCTCTTCTCTTAAAGATCCTATTCACCCTCTTAATTGTTGTGGAATTTATAGAATTAATTGTAGTTGTAAACTTGCCTATATTGGACAGACTCGGCGTGCTTTAAAAATTCGCTTGAAAGAGCATCAAAATTATGTGAAAAAACAACAATTAAATAAGTCTAGTATTGCTCAACATTGTTGGGATTCGAATCACTCTTTTGATTTTAACTCTTATCAGATTATCCAAAAATGCCCCAATTCATCAGATCTTGACTTTTGGCAATCCTTTCATATTTTGAGGAACAGTTCTAACTTAGTTAACGATCTTAGTGCAGTTCCATATTTTTCTAACATTTGGCTCCCATATCTTTAATACTGTCCTTTCCCCATCCCCCCCCTTTTTTCCCATTCATTTTATCTATCTTCCTTTGTTTATTTTTACCTTTTTGTCTTGATTGACACCCCCCCCTTCTATTTATCTTTATTTTTCCTTTTTTCGAATATTTTTTGTTTTTGTTTATTTTATTTCATGGTTTTCCATTCTGCTTTTCCTTTCTTGTGGTTCACGGTTACTGACAATTTCTTTTCTTTTTGTTTAAGCTTCGGCTTAATCCTTGTCTAATTGAATTCTTTCTTTCTGGGTTCGTACCTAAGAGAAAGCTCCTGGCCTTTGCTTGCATTCCTATTGGTTCCTGATCGATTTATAACTTTGTCATTGGTGTTTGGCTAATCCGCTGTTTTTATCTTTTAAGCTGCATGCTTATCTGCTCTTGGCTTTTGTCGGATGTCTTTTCATCCATAAGCTCATTATTTTTTGCATTGAAAAAGGCGTTCCCTGTAACGCCGAAACACGTGTCTGCTGTAATTTACAAATTTGTGCTTCTACTCACGTTGTTTGGTCTGACTTTACTATATTTGTGTTTTAAGGCATCCATATTAAACGTAAATTAACCTGCTTGACAAAGAGCAAATATTTCCTTCTATCAATGGCATAAGATATTCTGGACATTAAATGAACACTTAAGCAAAATTTCACCATGAGAAGCTCATAATATCGCGTTCCATTCCACAGAAAAAGGTGCATTTTGTCCTACACGTGACAGATCATATATTTTATCAAAAACAATGATTTAAAAGGGCTATGAACAAAATATTCCTTCTCAAGAAATCACACTTTTGATTTCTTGAGCAATAAAATTTTCTTTTCAAAGTAACATTTTATTATAATACTAGTGGTACCCGCACGGCTTTGCTCGTAATAGAAAATTAAAAGGCCTTTTGGTTCGCCTGTATATTTACAAATAATGTATGGTGAATTTTCTCGCCAATTGGCTTGTACCCATGTTACGGTTCCACGTTATGATAATTTCGTAATTTACTCGTCCATTTTATGATATTTTTGTTCTTAAAATTGAATTAGAAAAAGAACAACATCGAATTTTCGAAAAATCGCTTCAAGGTGCACACCCCCATGGTACAAACTAACTTTGTGCCAAATTTCATGAAAATCGGCCGAACGGTCTAGGCGCTATGCGCGTCACAGAGATCCTGACAGACAGAGTTCCGGACAGACAGAGGGACATTCAGCTTTATTATTAGTAAAGAAAAGATATGAGCTGTCACGTGCGGCAGAAAATGGGGACTGTTTCTTAGAACATCCATTTAGCGTTTGGTACATGTGATTAACACATTCTTATTGATAGATGTATTTATTAAAAAAGAAACAGGGAGAATTTTTGTAAATCTGCTTCGGATTTTTTTTTTTTTTTTTTGGGGGGGGGGGAGGATTTATGTGTAAAGTGGTTCATTAAACTGGTAATTAACAACGTCTAACCATTTTAAAAACATAAAAATTCTTAGTTGATGGAAATGTATAGAAGGAAGTTACTGTTTCCAATTCATATAAAACAAAAAAAAGCGTTTTTGAAACCTTATATATATATATAAAAAAAAATAATAGTGTTTATTTACTGTTTGGATTACAATTCGAAATTTTATACTGAAGGATTGTTTAAACTGCAACTAAATAGCGGTACTTACGCAGGTCTAAATGAAATTTCATCATTTTTGGAGTTTCCTGGATCTCTGGTGTGGCATTATGGGTTAGCTGCATAGCAATGATTAAGGTTGAAGATCTACCCCAAACAAGTCAGATACAGGACATGAAGCCAGGTCTTCAGGTATAATACTATCAGAAACAGAAAACAGGAAGCTATGATTTAAGATGAAGTTCATTAACAGTCAAATAGAGTCAGAGTAATTAAAAAGTCATGAAAGAATAAAATTTGACTACAAAAATTCAGTGATTTGTATTAATTAAGCATTCATGATTTATTTTTCTTAGATTCAGTGGCATCACATTTCCACAACACAATTAGCCAAATGCATCATTTTAGTTTCGTATTGACTTTTTCAAAATGTAAATGTTTCAAAATTTTAGGCAATTGCTTTACCATTGTTTGTGTGATTTCTACCTCTTTCTTTCTACTAGGTTTTTTTTCAAGATAATGTACTTCTGAAATAATCCTGCAATCGAAAATGTAATTTTTAATCATCTTCACTGTGACTTTGTTATTCGTTATTTTTGATGGGATCAGATTCTTCTTCAATAACAATTTTCATATCCATTGAACTTAAGTACGATACTAACTAAACTAATTAAACGAAGATACTCGAATTCACCTCTAATAACGCTTAATAGTAATATCACTGTCGCATATTTTCTGGAACAAGTTTTTCGCAATAAGTTTTGCAAGTATTGACAGAAAATATTTTTGCAATTGAAGATCTCGGCGCATGAAGGGAAGCACTCCCACATTGGGAAAACTTCCAGGAATCCTAAAACAAATCTTTAAAATTCACTTTTAAAGAAAGTCTTTATACTTAATATTATGTTAGGATTTGTCTCCATGAGACCAACTTAAATGATATTTTAATAAAATATAAATGTTCCTGATGTGTTACTTGTTACATATTGGTGCTTTTCCATTCTATATTGAAATGAATTTCCTTTTCTTCTATGAATCTAAATATTATTCGATTCTATTAAGGGGTCACAGTAACTTTCGAACATTTTTTTTTTTAAGTTTAAGTAAATTTTATATTTTTTTGAAACCATAACATGCGTACTTATTTCTTAATCAATAATTTATTTTCAAAATTTAAAAATATTGCCTATTTTTTGTAAAAATTCAAAAAATTGAAGAAAAGTTCAATTTTTTGAAATCTCTAAGGCTTTTTTTATTTTTGCACTAATTATTTTTTTTTTTTTGCTTAACGATCACTATAATCATTTCTAAAAATATGTGCATTCATTTGCTTATGAGTTTATTAGAAAATTTATTGTGGTTAACTATGTAAAAAATCAAAGCTTTTTTTTAAAATAAAAATTGGTTTTTGAAGGTTTAACATGCTCTAAACATTTGAGTAATTTAGAAAATGCTTATCCAATGCACAGTTTTGTCAAATATGTTATCAAAATTGCAAAAAGTATTACTTTAAAGCTGTATCTTTTATAGAAAAAAATCCTTAGGGATTCTAATGACATGAAAACGCAAAAATGCCATCATCGAGAAAAAGCAGTTTCAAGTTTTTCTTTTGCATAAGAACACATAGCGAGTATGGCCTAAACCACTCATAACGTTTTAAATATTTGAACTAAAGCAATGAAACTTTTTCCCAGTGTTCAGAATAGTTTTTAGTTTTGAAATAAGCAATCAAATTTTTTTTGATCATTTCATCATTTTTGAGGTGTTGTAACCCCTTAAGAAAATAATGCGAGTTTTGTGGGGGGAAAAAGTTTCAAAACAATAAGTTGAGTTATCGAGGAGCTACATTGTTTTTTCCTGAGATGTAGCTTGTTACATTAATATGAATTGGAAACGTATATTTCTAGTCAGGGGTGTCCGGAATTTAAAATTTTAGGAGTGCACAGATGCTTAATTTTCCGAACGGAACTCCAAATTTTGCCAAATGACGATAATTTTGACAAATGGAACTCCGAATTACTCCGAATGATGATAACTTTGTAGAATGAAACTCCAAATTTTGCCGAATAGAACTCTAAATTGCGCCGAATTATGGCAATATTTCCAAATAGAACTCGAATTTTGTCGAATGATGATAATTTGGCTGAATTGCCAGACAAAGTTTCCTGAGTAAGGAAACTTTTGGAAGCTCACGGAAACCTTCTGGAAGGTCACGTCTTCGGGGTTCCCCTGGTTCTAGTGAAAAATGAAAGATGGTATTTTTCTTCATTTATTTCAATGTAAATCACAAAACCGGAAAAAAAGTAGAACTGTCCCTTTCTTGAACCGAGGTTTTTCAATTGTGAAGAATGTTTTAGCTTATTTTTATTCACAGACTGATTATAAAATTAATTTCAATAACTATTTAAAATCAACTTTAAAGCAGATTAGTTTACTGATTCAATTATACGACGCATTGATGTAAAACTGATTTCCACATTGTTAATCGAAATCTTATATTAGTTTCTTTTTTCGAATTTGCTTGCATTGATATGCAGAATTTATCATATCAATGCGATCGAATTAGAGATTCACAAAACTATGAATTCTCTAATAGTAACGCTCTATACGCTTTTTTGAACTTTACGTAAATGTTTCTGATATCAAACCACGCTTGAGATTGTAAATGTAACAATTTTCTGGAAACTCAATTTGTTATTTTCGTGCAAAACATTCCCTCATGGGGAGCTCAAATTAAGAATGCAAGGCACGAATTCGAATGAATGTCAAATTAAGCGTGTCTTATGTCTTGCTGCCTGCTTATGACATCAAGAACTATCGGTTATGTTGTTTGTAAGAGCACATACATCACGCAAAATAGATGTTATCGTGTGAACGACCCATGGAAAGGCTTAGAATGCCAATGAATTTCAAACTTTGTCTAAACAAATATATTCTGGAAGAGAGATCGGTCACACAATAATTGCACTATTTTTAATCTTATGAAAATTTCTTTGCTGGTTTTCAGATGTCAACCGAGATGATAGGCAGATATCAGCATAAATAAATATCATTACACATTTTGCAGCGATGTTCCTCTAGTCATCCACTTAGCAGGGGGTATTTAATCTTTTACACTTTTTGGAGTCTTTTGAGCTTGCCGTTTTCTTTAAGGAAGCTCTTGAACAAAGGGGGGTAAAAATAGGATATCAAAGCTTTATCCTACTCGAAATCCTCATGAATTCACTGATCTAGCAACGCTCTAACGTCCTCAACAATGAAACTCGCTCCATAGCATGATAATTTGATAGTATTTTTTGGAAATGTTTGACATGCAGGGCAAAGCATTATTTTGACAAAGCTGAACTGGATCCGACAACTCAACTGTTTTACTGGTAAGACTGTGTCATTTCAGGGGAATGAGGAAACGAAAAAGTGGTCAACAGCTTAACGCTATCTACTGGAATTTAGGGTAATTCACTAGATTTAGGGCTGAAATTTCAACCATCAAACTATGACAAAACAAGCAATTGCCTTGTTAAAATGTAGAAGCAAATTTCACCCGTCATACCTTGACGGACGGTTTTGTAGTTAAAATATTAATTTTACAACTTTATTTTACCAAAATACGTAAGGTACACTGTTAAAACTAATGGTTGCATTTAGCACCTATCAAGCGTGAAACGCTCGTAGCTCAAGTGGAACTCTATAGGGAGCCGAAATGGTACCCTGTACTCGATTGCAAAACGGGCGGTTTTGTAGTTAAAATATTAATTTTACAACTTTATTTTACCTCAATACGTAATACACTGTTAAAACTAATGGTTGCATTTGGCACCTATCAAGGGTAAAACGCTCGTAGCTCCAGCGGAACTCTATAGGGAGCCGAAATGGTACCCTGTACTCGATTGCAAAATTGGCACCCCTATTCCGACGTGTACCGGGGGTAAAAATAAGGATTCCTGGAAGAAAATAATGGTACGTGTACCGTTTTATTTATTGTTTTGGATTCATGAAATGCGAAATCTTGGTACATTGTTCACATTGAATTCAGTTTTGAAAGTGATTAAAACTTGTAGTTTAAAGTATTTCATTTCATCACAGACTTTTCAACATAGTTTAGAAATGCTCATGACTTTAATTCATCTGTCCCTGCTCTTGCTTTTGTATATCCACTTGGACTGCTCAGTTATTTTAATATGCTATTGACATTTAAACTACAGCATGATACCTGCTGAAAACGAAGTATGTAGGTGTTTCTTGAATCATTTACAGGAGCAGCCAAAAATACTCAGTTATATTACAATCACAAAAAAATCAAATCGCTTCAATAGCGTTTAAAATTTTAATCAAAAGAAATATATTAATGCGTACATCTAGTTGGACATATAAATATCCTTATGGAAGATAGATACTTAAAAATTACTTTTTTTAATGTTAAGTGTTTTTACAGATTAAAAATTTGTATAAATTTGAATTCTTTTAAACAAGTTCCTGCTTTCCATATTTTTTATAAAGATATACATTATATATATTTTTTTCGATCATCAACCTATTTTTATAATCTCACACTCACTCTCACTTTTACCCTGACCCCAAATCTCTCTAAAACTAAACTTATTCACCTTGAATACTTCTTGTCAACAACTCAAGGTCACGCAATTTCCATGTCTCAAGATGAAATTAATTAAATGGGCAGGAATTAGGAAATGGAGGGAGCTAGTCTAATCATTGGCTTAGCAAAAGCTTAGGCAAAGAGCTCAAGTCATGTGACTTAACAACGACGAATGGTTGACTCGCTTTGCGCGAAACTGGCCTGTTTTCTTCCAATGCATCGCTTTAAAATGTATCACGTGACTTGATTTCTTTGATTTACGAACGAAAGTCTTCACCCCATTCATTTTATCCCTTCTCGATGGATGAAATGTTGTTTCTAAACTCTAAACATTTAAATTAAGTATATTCAGTAAATTACTGCCCATTAGGCAGGGCTAAAGCAGAAATACATGAAATACACCATCAGTACAGTCATTTCCAGTCGTAAATTATAAGAAAAAATAGAATTAGCAAAGACCAAACGAGTGACCGAAGCAATGGTTCGGTTCAACTCGAAGATTGATGGCAAGGCATGGTATATTCAGTAAATTACACCCATTAGCGAGGGCTAAAGCAGAAATACATGAAATACACCATCAGTTCAGTCATTTCCAGTCGCAAATTATAAGAAAAAATAGAATTAGCAAAGACCAAAGGAGTGACCGAAGCAATGGTTCGGTTCAACTCGAAGATTGATGGCAAGGCATGGTATATTCAGTAAATTACACCCATTAACGAGGGCTAAAGCAGAAATACATGTAATACACCGCCAGCTCAGTCATTTCCAGCCGTACATTCAGCCGTGATTTTAGCTACCAGTTTGTTTTGCACTTTTGGCTTCATTAAGAGGTTTTCGATCTCCAGCTCAGTCACTTTCCTATGCCGGACTGTTGAGTGCTAATAAGCACGAAACTGCAGTCCTCGGCTGGAAATGACTGAGCTGCGGTGTATTTCATGTATTTAAATTAAGTATTCAAAAATTTGAAACACTATGCAAATTATTTTTTTAAATATTTAAAATGAATTATATTCCGAATTTAATACTTTATTCAGTGTAGTTCAAATTAGTAACAACATTCGAAATGATATAGAAAATATGCTGCTGTGAAATGGGTTAAAACTTTGTGCCAAACAATGTCTTTTATAGTGGACCTTCAAAGTGACTTTTTGAAAAAGTTGGGACCGATTATACAAGTTAATGAACCCACTCAATTTAATTACTAAACTCGCACGCTCAAGAAGCATTTGCAAAATACGGAGTAATTTATAATATGCTAACATCATTACATTTTTCTTCTAGAGCTCATATTTCTACACGATGTGTTTTAGAGAGGAAAAAAAAGAGAAGTATTGAATGTCGACTAATGTCACTTGGTGCACTTAAGCAATTAAAAGTAAATTAAATTTACTTCGCCCTTACAGCATGAAGCGCAATATGTAACTCAATTTAGTCATCATGCCAATTCCAGTATTCGGGGACCCGCTGCCTAGTAATGGGTGTAAAATAATTAATTACTGGATCAAATGACTTGAGATGCATTTTTTTTCAACCTATAATTTCGTCTTTCCCATATTATATTGTAAGTCAATTAAGTTGTTCTTGTTTTAGAGTTTCAAGAGAATGAAATTAGTAGATACGCGCTTTATTCGATAATTTAATTCCTTGGAGTAATGACTTACTCTGTGCCCTTACTGAATTACATTTCTCAAGAGACGCTGAAAAGTAAGATACCATTAGAATAAAAAATAAATTAATAAATAACAAAAAAAAAAAAAAAGAAAAGAAAAAAAAAAGAAAGAAACTAAAATGTAAAATATCTTGATTACAAGTTAAAAAAAAAAAATCATGTCATAGCTCTTAAAGCTACAGCATCTCTTCAATAGCAGTACATATTGACTTAAAACTGAATGGGGTGGTTTCCTTTAGTCAAAAGTACTACTTTTAGTCATTAAAATGGATAGAATCAGCAAAAAAAAAAAAAAAAAAAAAAAACATGGACACAGAAAATACTTTTATTTTCCCAACAGTTTTTTTTAAATTATTTTTTTTAAAATGTCCGACTTTTTAAACAAGGCGTGGTCTTGATGACGTCACAAATGATGCACTTTGCCGCATCTTTCTGCTAAGTTTCCACGTTATGATAATCAAGCAGCGAATTAAAATTGCGCTGTACGCTTGCTATCAACCATATCGTTTCCAATGCACGCGAGTAGAGATGCGAATTAAATATTTTGTTCAGTGAATGGCAGCATTGAATGGCATTTCATCATTTGTGATGTTACACGACAGAAGTGTAAACAATAAAAGCGCACCGATTTAAGTAATTTTTTTTAAAATATTAAACTTAAATAAATTATTTAAAAAAATGGTCACATCCTATGTTTTTAAGCATGCTCTTTCAGAAAAAAAATACTTTTGAAATTTAGGAAACCGACCCCATTGTTGTATAGTTATCGAAAACTAATACAGGTTAAAAATTATGAGCAACTTTACATTGATGTAGGACAATGTAAACACTGGTTCAAATAAACTATTACACTATGAACACTGGTTCAAAATAAACTATTACAGTGAACGCCGGTTAATTGAATACCCCTTTAATGACTGTTAAAAACAGAACAAAACCCATTTTGATTGAATTAGATGCTATATTGAATCAGTCGTTTTACAGAATCAAAACTATTTAGATTAAACATGATTCGTATAAGCTGCGGTCATTGTATATGAACTTGGTTTTAAGTTGTTTTGACCATTAGGGTCATTTTGAACGTTTCAAAAGTGTGATATACAAAATAAATTATTTTAGTAAAATTAGTGCAACATTGAACAATAACGAGCTGATGTGTGCATCACTTGACTTCCTTTTACTTCACTTTAATGTCATTTCCCCATTACTGACAATTTTAATGTGATTCACTAGTTTACTCTCTAAATATCACCAACAGTGGCCAAATTGAGACAGATTTTAAAAAAAACTAAAAAAAAAAAAAAAAAAACGCCAAATTTGTCGCCAAGTTGGTGACAAAACTTGGCAACCAGAAGACTGGCGATACATCGCCAAGTGTCCGCCAAATTATAACACCACTTGAGTATCCCTCGAAATTAACAGCGATTTCCCCCCAAAAAGGGGCAAAAGATCCCTTTAGAAACACCCGAATGCAACCAAAAGGGCACAACTATATCCAATTAGGAGTCTACGTACCAAATTTCAACTTTCTAGGACTTACCGTTCTTGAGTTATGCGGCATACATACGCATACCAGCACATACATACATACGTACATACAGACATCACGAGAAAATTCGTTGTAATTAACTCGGGAATTATCATTATGAATATTTCGCGTGTCTATACGTTCTTAGGCACTTATCCACGTGTGGCCGAGTCGAAAAAAAAAAAAAACTCAACATTCATTCGGGAGTGAATAAAATGGAAATTAAAGTCGATTTTTGAGTGAAAATTTTTTCGCGAATACATTACTTCCTTTTTACTTTCTTCTATATCTAATATATAGAAGAAAGTATTGTATTCGTGCAAATTTTCGAATTTCGAATTTTGACGGATTCGAACGTTTTGAGGTGTGCTGAGTCCATTTCGACTATTTTTGGAAAATGTCTGTCTGT
The DNA here is from genome assembly GCF_026930045.1 of Uloborus diversus. Taxonomy (NCBI): domain Eukaryota; kingdom Metazoa; phylum Arthropoda; class Arachnida; order Araneae; family Uloboridae; genus Uloborus; species Uloborus diversus. Next base: position 154,469,720 of record NC_072737.1, read on the forward strand.
CTGTGTGTGTGTATGTGTGTGTGTCACGTCTGTGTGTGACCAGTTTTTTGTGGCCGCTCTACAGCAAAAACTACCGCATGAAATCGAACGAAATTTGGTACACATATGTGCCGCTATGTGAACTTGTGCCCATTGGTTTTTGGCGCGAATCCCTTCAAGGGGGGTGGAGCAATGGGACGTTTTTTGAGTTACGCGTGCTTGCTATTCCTCAGGAAGTAACTGGCGGAATCAAACAAAATTTAGTCCATATGTTGCCACTAACAGGAACAGGTGCTGATTCAATTTTGGTGTCAATAACTCAAACGGGGGTTGAGCTATAGAACGTTTTTTGTCGTCAATTGTGACTGCTGTATCTCAAGAAATAATGAACGGAATGAAAGAAAAATTTATCGGCAAGTAGCCCTTAGTGGGTATAAGAGCTGATTTTATTTTGGTGTCAACAGCTAAAAAGGGGGGTAGCGCAATCACCCGTTCTTTTTTTCCATTGTGAGTGCCCTATCTCAAGAAGTAATGCTACGTTCTGGTTGAAATTTGGAATATATGTGAGTCCATATGTAAACAGGCTTTGGTTCAATTTGGACGCCAGTCGCTCCAAGAGGTGTTGATTTTTGTTTTTTTTGTTTTTTTTTTTTTTTTTTTGCGAATAAAAATAGCTTTATTAATGCAACAATAAGAAAGATAAATCGTAATAGATTGTCGTCTGCGTATTTATCGTGATTTTAATTGTATGGAAATGATCGGAAATATTATCTCAATGATTAAAAATTTTTAACTGTTGCCATCTTATGTTTGTTAATAAATAAAATATTTATAATTAATTTAAGCAAGGCTTTTAAAATAACTTTCATTTTTCGCTCTTTGCTTTGCTTTTGCAATAATTCAGACATTGGGATGGTCGTCAAGTTTTTTCATGTGAAGTTTTGTTTTTATTGGGAATATTGCTTCCTCATCAAAGCATGGGGAGGGATCAGAAAAAAAAAGAAAAATATAAAAGAAAGTTTCGTGATGGCCACAACATACTAGTTTGTAAAAGGAAGTAAAAAGAGAAATTCAAATTTAAAAAACCTCCTCATTTTTTTTTTCATAATTTATTATATTGTATAAAATATTACAACATAGAGAGGAGGGAGGGCTGCTGGAATGCCGTTTCGAAGCTGCTTTTCTGGAAAAATGACTTTTATTATAACATAAAGTTGGTTTAGACTCATTATTCCATTGTTTCTCATCGGCGTTCCATAGCTAGCAAATTGACGAACTTCGAAATTCAGGAAAAGACTCCAACGATTTCAAATCAAGAGTAGCTTCCGAACAGTAATTTCAGAATGATTAGATTATATTGTAATGAGCTGCGTGCAATAGTGACAAACTTATTTTACAAAATTAAAATTCGAGTACAGGTATGAAAACCTTATAAGTAGAGTACAGTAACTAGAAAACGAAATATTTCGAAGTTATACCACATGGTTCAAAATTACCTTAACCCTTTAATAACCTTTACAGACTGCGAAAAAGAGCAAACCATAGATTCATTTTTATTATTTTCTTGAAAGAAGGGGGGGGGGGGACTCCATTTCTCCTGAAGCTACTTGGATGTTAACTTTGCATAAGTTTCTATGCAAACAATGTAAAACATGTAATGGGCCATTGCACGGAAAAGTGAATACTTTGTCCCGCACGTGACAGCTCAAACATTTTGTTAAAAATATAAATTTAACATAAATTATGTATTTTACTCCTTTTTTGTTAAAATAATATTAATGAATAAATTTTTTTAAAAGGGTAATGAACAAAATTTCGTTGCTTAAGAAAGCACAAACATAGGCGTGATTGCTTTGTTCGTTACCTTTAAAGATTATTATTTTAAAATGAAATATATGAGCTCATATGTGCGGGACAAAATAGCAGCTTTTTCGTGGAATGCGCCTGTGATGCTTTAGGTTTTTTCTAATGCTGAAATTCCTCTATCTTTTAAATCCATTAATCAAAATAAAAACATCAATGGTTTGATAAATTAATGTGAAAAATAGAAATAGTTGCTTTTTGGTTGCCTGGAGAAAAGAGGAAAGTTTTGAGAACATGAAATTATTCTTCAACATTCTTGACAAAGGTATTAACAAAATAATACCTGGTAAGTGCTCTTGGTGATGATATTTTCGATTTAGTTATTTTAAGCTTATTTCTTGAAAGATTAAAAAAAAAAAAAACATGCCGAAAAAAAAAAAAACTTTTGCCAAAAAAAGAATGGCAAAAATTGTGCAGATTCTAAATATATTCTCATTTTTTTGGTTTCAAAAAATAGAAAAAAGTCATTAAAATTGAAATACCATATCTCATAGATTAAACATTAATGCAAGTCAGATAAATATGACTGAATCGAAATCAAATGAATGCACAGCGAAAATGTTTTTCATGAGTAATGCGGAGTAGGTAGGAAAATGACCAATTCCCGACTCCGACCCCTAGAATTTTTGGGCCTTTGACTATAACCCTGACTCCTAGACTCCTACTCTGACTCCCCAGTCATGGCAGATATGTGCACTTGAAGGGAGAATGGCCGACTCTTTCTTTTGGAATTTTAAATGCTTCGACTCCCCCCCCCCCCCCAAACTCCGACTTCTTTACCCCACAATCAGTCCGATTCTCTCTGACTCCAATTCCACAGTCCTGGTTTTTTACTGTGACATAATGATTGTTCAAATGATATAAAGTAAAACCTGTAAAGTTGACCACCCTTGTAAGTTGACCACCTGTCTAAGTTGACCGCTATTTTCAGGCACAGAATTAAAGCTATGTCATAAATTCAATCTCTATAAATTGATCACCTGTTTAAGTTGACCACAGGTTTCACTGTATTTTTATTTTCACTCTAAAGTTTTAATAAATTAATTATATTTTTGTCAACGGGAAATAAAATTAAATTCGGAGTACATTATTTTAGATGCAACACATTTAAGTTTTGATAATATTTATTTATTTAAAAGGACATTTTATTATTTATTTGTTTTTTTCTAAAGTATTTTTTATTGTTGGCAACGGGGGAAAAATAAAATCCGAGGCGCTGTCGTTTTACCCAAAAGGAAGCGGAACGAACAAATGTCTTTGTTTTTCTTTCATAAAATGCTATTGTTATTATTATTTTTAACAAAACGATTAAAGAATTTTTTTATGGAAAAAATTGTATAAAGCTGCATTGTTTAAAATGACTTTAATTGATCGTTATTTTATTTGTACGTATGTATTTCATGAGATGAGAGAGGCATGTTTTATTTTTAGAAATCAGATTTTAAATGCTAAAACGGTATGTTCAAACATGCTGGAAAGTTGATGCTGGCTCCTTTAGTTCTGGATGGAACTTCTTGTTAATAGCTACATGAGTTGTTTAGCTACATGAAGCAGTTAAAATGTTTTTTGGGACAAAGTGATAGTTAAAGTAAATTATATCGAACTACAAGTTTTAAATATTTTTCTCATAACAAATTATAAGCATTTTTAAATATTTGATAAAAGTTAATGTGAATTCGAAACTTGTTTCTTTTAAAAATAAAGATACTTATTTTTTTCAGTTTCAGGTAAAGAAATAATGATATTTTAAATTAAATATCTACTGAATGCAATATGCTTGTTTTGATCAAAAATGAAATTTAATGCAAAATGAAATAAAGGCAAAAAGTCACTGACGATACAAATTGCTTTTCTCATTCTAAGCTGGCGGAAAAAAAAAAAATCAATATCTCTATGAATATATTTCGAGAAGAAAATAAATTAGCTGATAGAATTTTTATGATTATTTTTCAGAATTCTTTCGGAATAATTTATTTCATTTTCATCTATTTGAACTTCATTTAGCATTTGCACATTTTTCCCTTTTCTTTGGAATACTTTTCAGCCTTCTTTCAGATAAGACTATACGCACAGCAAGATTTAAAAGCAAAATGAGCATGAATCGGAGTTAGATTTTTGATTAAAATGGCTTGCAAAATATTAAATTATGTCATAAAATTTAAATATGAGTTTTTTCTCATACTATTTTGCTTAAATTTCACTACAAGAGCAAAAAAAAAAAGGAAGCATGTATTGTATTCATGAATTAATGAAGGATTTTCATTTTGAATAGTGATGCTTTAGACAACGGAGGAAGTACATAAAATACGCTACTGTAACATTGAAACTTCTTCAAAGTTTAACCACCTGATTATTGGATGAAATAAGAACTTTTTTATTCCAATCAAATTCGCTTGGAACGAGCAAGAAAGGTGCGCGATATTCACTCGTGTTATAACGAGTGAATATCGCGAGTACTTGTAAAAAACGAACTCGTGAATTTTTTTGTACAAAAGTTAATTTATACTTGCGTTGTTTATTTTTTTCCTGTTCAGTATCAAATAAGTTGGTTAATTGCTTTGAGCTGTCGCATTGTCTCTTTCTTTCTTTTTTCTTTTCTTTTTTCTTGAGCAATCACTATTGCTTATTGTTCTCACTTGACTGTTTTGATGTTCCTATAATTTTATTTTCCCCCCGCCTTCCTCCGCAGCACCACCGTCGACCGGCCTCACGATGCTGCAACTCTAGCGAAAACAGTCTCCAGGTTGCGTGCATATCCTAGACACATGCGCACACACACAGAACTACACACACACACAGAACTACACACACGCACACAGAACTACACATACACACACCTACACACAAACACACACATACACCTACACACCTACACACGAACACACACACATACACCTACACACACATACACACACCTACACACGCATTCATGCCTGCACAGAGACACAAACACACACACACTCGTGATTGCGAAAAACATAATTTGAATTCCAAATGTCAAAATTCAAATTAATTTTTTATTTTATTTATTGATTATTATTTCCTTATTTTATTTATTATTATTATTATTTATTTATTTTTATTTATTATTATTATTATTATTATTATTTTTTTTTTTTTTGAGAAATACCCATGGTCCGAAAAGCATCGTAATTTGCACCTCTGGGTACAAGAAAACTTGCAAATTGTTCTGCGCATCAAGAGCCATTGAATATATACTAAGTGTTGTTCAGCTTCAAATTCTTCAAATTTGTCGTTATCGTCGATGTTTTCACTATTTTTTCCGCCTTATTAGTTTCGAAATGAGCTACAATGTCTTCGTAAGTCAATCTATGAAGCAATAACATTGAAGTTAACAAACTCTTATTTTCAAATGCTGCTGTACTCCATATTTTTTTTTAAAGGTCATTACCACTTGTTCCCTGGATTTATGACTCATCACCAGTTCAATTCCAATTTCGGTTGACTTTAAAACATTTTAAGAAAATTTTCGAGTTATGCTCAGATATATTTAACATTGTACCAACCAAATATCACGGATGCTTTCACTAAATCCGGGTTCTCGTTAAATCAGGGCTCGTTATTAGCGAGTTCGACTGCATTTTACGCATATGAGTTAGCAACAGATTACAAATCTCAGTTTTAATCGTAGACATTAATATTTTTTAAAATAATTATCTAAAAACAGCAGGGAGTGTTTATTATAGAATTTGATTTCTAATCTTTTAACACCAAGATTTAAACACTTCATTTTCTATTTTCCATAACGTCAACCTTTCATTTAAAAAAAATTTAATCTCGAGAATCATTTTCTAAATTCAACTAAGCTTTTTTTGCGCGTGTTTTGAATAAAAAAATATTCCATCTTCTTGATTCGAAAGGTGATTAATTTTTGACAAATGACCACAAAACAATGACAATTGCACAGTTTTGCAAATAACCATGCAAAAACAGTAGGAAGTGTTTATCACAAAAATTAATATCCAACTAGCCTGCGTGCCCGGCGTTGCACGGGCTACTTAAAAAATGAAAGAGATGTCCAATTGATGTTTTTGTATTACTCTGACATCAGTTTCTAAAGCGCTAAGAAGTAAATAAATACGCGTAATGCAAGGTTTGTAAAACACCAGTAGAGCATATTTTTGTCAAAATTCTCTTTAACGTTAATCATAGTTATCAATGATATACAAGTTATGAGTATTTTCAATTAGCACAAAAGATGAAAATATATGCATTATCAACTATAATCTCTGGTCACTTTAAACTGAATTAAATCTGATAGACTATATCTGAAATATTTATGTACAATTACGATCATCTTTTTACATAAAATGACACACGCATTTTGATTGATTATGTGAAACTAAAGCACCAAGACTAAATAAATACCAATAAGCATTAATTAAATACCAAGTCATCAGATTCCAAGATAGCTTTAGTTAAAATCCTTAAAAACAATTTTTTTGTTCAACTCTGTTTCACTTAAAGAAATCCAAACAATCTTGATTTAACATGTTCTTTTAACGATACAAACTGTATTTCAAAAATAGAAACAGGAAAGAAAAAGAAAGTTATTGCAATTCGAAAACTCACCCATGTAACGGGAAAAAGTTCAACAAAATAAACATAATTAGTCGCACATCCTAAATGTATCAAAATATGAGGCCGGTGAATGATAAACTTACACTACAATCAATAAACATAGCTAAAGAAACAACTTTTATATGAAGAAAAGAGTTAAGAACGTTGAATGTAAAAAATAAAAAAAGGACAGACGATAAAATAAAGGCTATATCCAAATAGAACAACCAATTTTAAACTAATTTGAAATGAAATTCTGGATAGAAACGTTGTTTTAAGATTTGGACAGCAGCCAAAAAAATCTCTTTTAAAACAATTATTAGAATTTTATTTGCTCATACGCAAAATGGCAGCAGGAAAGAAATAAAAATTCCTGAATAACGTTATGTTAATTAACGTTTTAATTAATATCTCCGCTAATTAAAGTCGTTCAATTACGAGATTGGTTCTATTGTTTTCTTTGGAAAATTTCGAATTGATCGGTATCTCGTTCGACTCTCGATTCGCAGCGGTTCTCGAGGAGATCGATCTTCAGACAGACAGACAGACAGACAGACGGACGCGAACAGATTTTAATATTATAGTGGAGGCCTAACACCAAGATTTGAATATCTCTCATCAGTTTCTATTTTACACAACTTCAACTTTCATTTTCCGCAAATTTTAATTCTCCCAACCTGATTAAGTTTCAGCTTCGCATCAAAGCAGAGAGAAGTACTCGCCAGATTCATTTCCTGTCATTTGGTCGTGATTTGCCGCTCGGGTACGTCACGTGATTCGAATGAACGGAAGGATTGGAAGAGGCTGAGGAGAGAGTTAGGATGGCGCCCCGAGGGGTTTTAAAAAGTTATTTTATTGGTGCAGCTTTGGTTTACCCTCGTGAGAGGGTAAAACGGGGTAAAGCATTATGGTCGGTTGATCACTGCGATACTACATCCCCATAAGGTAGCAGGCATATAAATTATTGCTGTTCTTCGGTGGGGGTGACGAAGCTTTTTCGGAGTCACAAATTTAATAAGCGAGTTTTTTAACGAACAGATGTAAAAGTTACCACAGTGAGTTTTAGCCCCTAAAGCACCAGAGAATTAAATCCGCTTGAAGTTTTACAGCGAGAAAACTTTACCCGGGTAAAAGCTCCGTATTAATAATCTTGCTTGCTCAAAATGCCTCAACTTGTATCAGGGAAATTCATAATTTCTAGGTAGAAAAACGAATAACAAGAACGAAGGAAATAAATTCGCAAAAAATCTGAAATTGGGAAGTTTTATATGCTTCGAAACTGAGGCATAACCTCTGACTTCTCGTAAAATTGAACCATTATTACTGTAAGTATTAAATCTACTAAATGTAGTCCTGGAAATTTTCAGTTTTATCATTTAGATTAAGGAGGGAAACCAGTTTAGATGGGTCAAAAAATCCAATTTTTTTATTCATAAAATGTTAGTAAAACTATTCAAGGATATGTTACCAAAATATCAGTGAAAAATTCCGATTAGTTCCAATGCTGTGAGTACTTAAGTGACTGTAGAGTTTCGAAACCGTACACAGCAGTTTTTTAAACCCATTTTTCTCGAAGCAACTTTTTTTCAACTGGTGGGCATTCTAGCTCAAAGAGTTATTGATCAATCGTTCTGAAAATTTGTGTGAATATTTTTTACTCCATGATACTCTGTATGAACCTAACTCTGAGATGATATTATTAATAAAAATCTTTCTTGTAATGCAAGAAATGTAAAACAAATGGCAGAAAAACTTGACATTGTAATCGAACATGTAAAAACATTCAATTTTCAACTTTTTGGATCACAATTAGGTTCATATTCTTCGGAAGTATGTTGTTTATGAGAAAGAAAGATTGCATTGATTGCAGATAAAAATAGTGGCTTTGGTAATGGCCCGCCAGCAACAAGCTCTGATGGCGACCGCCCATTGACAGCAGATTCTAACTCTTCCATTTCTGGTGGAAATGACTTGAAAAAATTACAAGGTGTACTTCAAAAGATGAATGAAATATCCTCCAAGTTTAAAGAATTCCTGATTATTTCTTTCTTGTTAAAAAAAATCACAAAAAATTTCGGCCACCTAAACTGTCCCCCCCCCCTTAAATTTTGATAACAAACTAACCCAAGTATAGGTCAACTGTCTTACTTTCTGTCTCTTTTTTTTTTTTTTTTTGTCTTATTTTACTGTTTTAAAATGTGTCCGATTTTCATGAAATTTGGTACAAAATTAGTTTGTAGAATGGGGGTGCGCACCTCAAAGCGATTTTTCAAAAAATCGATTTTGTTCTTTTTATATTCCAATTTCAAGAAAATTTTCCCGAGCAAATTATCACAACGTGGACGAATAAATTACGGAATTATCATAACGTGGAACCATAACATGTGCAAGCAAATGAATATAGCAAATGGGCGCGAAATTCATCATCCATTATTTGTTAATATACAGGCGAACCAAATGACCTTTTAATTTTCCACTACGGGTAAAGCCGTGTAGGCACCACTGGTTATAAATAAAATATCTCAAGCACTTTGAGTTATTACGCGCAATATCAGCGTGCACACAAACACACACATACATAAGAGACACCTAGGGGGTCGCTGGTTGTTCATTTGATGAAAAAAGGGTCGCGACGTGAAAAAAAAGATTGGAAACCACTGGTCTAGATGAAACCGATTTATTTGTTACTAGTGGTACCCGCACGGCTTTGCCCGTAATAGAAAAATTAAAAGGTCTTTTGGTTCACCTGTATATTTACAAATAATGCATGGTGAATTTTCTCGTCAATTGGCTTGCACCCATGTTACGGATCCACGTTATGATAATTTCGTATATTGCCAATTGGCTTGTGCCCATGTTACGGTTCCACGTTATGATAATTTCGTAATTTACTCGTCCATCTTATGATATTTTTGTTCTTAAAATTGGAATAGAAAAAGAACCACATTGAATTTTCGAAAAATCGCTTCTAGGTGCACACCCTCATGCTACAAACTAACTTTGTGCCAAATTTCAGGAAAATTGGCCGAACGGTCTAGGCGCTATGTGCGTCACAGAGATCCAGACATCCTATAGACATCCTCCCGACAGAGAGACTTTCAGCTTTATTATTAGTGAAGATGAAGATGAAGATGAATATCAAGAATACTGAAGGAACAGAAATGAATGTGAAAAATGCGAAATAAGGAACATAGAGAGCTAAGAATCAGCTGCATGAAAAATTATTTAGTATCACCTAATACTTTTACGCTTCCAAATGTAGAGGGAAACGCGAAAACATTAAATTCAAAAGAATAAAAGACGCTGGCGAGATGATGAATATTTTCAGAGTAAGTATCAAGGACGCCCATACAGGGGGGCAAGGGGGGCTCAAGCCCCCCCTCCCCTTAGAAAGGAGAACTTCCTTGCTTTTAGTGCTTTTTCTTCGCAAAAATGTATAAAAATTTCTTTTCCAGCCATTAATGAATACGTTATTAAAAATGTCCAATTTTAATATCTCTACTTTGCACTAAAATCGTTTTTTATGGGGAAAATATTCTGCTAAACCATGGGGAAAATTTTTGAGCCCCCCCCCCCCTTAAAGTTTTGCACATGGGCGCCCTTGGTAAGTATATACATTCTGAAATTTTTCTGAAAATATACAAAACAGAATTTATTCTATCAAACTTTTTTTTTCTTTATTTAATCGTAAAACAAACTTTTTAAAAGTCATTCTAGGTGTCCCAAATGTTAAGTGTACCAAGTTAGGGAGGAGGTCCTTAACTTGGACAATGGAATTTTTTTATGTTTTATTTTTAAAGAAACATATCTACACATCTAAAGCTTGCTCTGGGGTAAAGCACTATCCCTCTTCCTTATAATTTAATACTTTGTTAAAGTAGAAAACATAATGATTAATGGAATGCTAAAAGTAAAAGTTCAAAACCGTCCTAACTATGGGCACTTGATTGTAACTCCAAAAATCTGAAGTTATTCTTCCACATTCATTCTGCTTTAAAATGCAACAATGGTTCTTATTCCTAGCTTTGTTATTATAAATTAGCATATTATCTTTGATCAGTTTGAATGAACTGCGCATATTAAGTTAGATTCCACATTTCAATAAAACGAAACAAAATACACTAAGCATTTCCAGTTGATTTTAATGAAACGAAGTAAAATCGTCCGTGCATTTCCAGTTCGATTTTTGTGAAACGATATGTCAATGATTCCTTTTACGTGCGACACGATACTTAAGTAGCACTCTCAGTTATGCCTGTGACTTTCTCGATACAAATAAGAGCATTCACTTTAATCAGTTTAATTGAACTGCAAATTTTAATATTGTTTTCAATGGGAAGACATTAAACATACTGATAACTTTAATGTTGCGGTATTTTTCTGTTTTATGTACGTCAGGCGCATTTTAAATCTTGGCAAGAATTTTTCATTTCTTTTATTGTCGCAATGTCCAGTTAAAGTTACAAAGAAACTACTTATTTGCCGATTTAACGCAATATTTTGCCTATTTAATTGACTAATAAACAAAACAAGCCTTGATACCGGTCTATATATTCCATTTAGAATGAATAATAATCTGACAATTAATTAAACTAAGCCCTAAAATAAAATAATCCGCTGAATTAAAAAAACAAGCAATTAAATAACATTAAAAATCCCATTAAAATGATTCGTAGAATTAAATTTCAATGCTCCATCAACATGTGAGCCAAAAATGAGCAAAGATGAGAAAATCTACAGAAGAGCTAAATTTAAAAGATCGAGTCATAAATGAACCTTAGAAGTTCCATTAAAATGTAAAATTCAAAAAAAAAAAAAAAAAGAATTATTGAAGACGTACAAATAACTTTTCAATTTTTGTTAAGGTAAAGCAAATAGGATTCCAGTGATCCATAACAGAAAAGTACCAATATTGATTGTCATGAAACAAAGTAAAATATACCGCGCACATCAAGTTCGATTGTGATGCAACAAAATATCTGCTGATCTGAACTTGGCCTTTTATCTTCATTCTGCCTTAAGATCCGTCAATGAGTCTTTCCGTGTGCCAAACGATACTTAAGTAGCAGTCTTATTTATGCCTAACTCTAATGATACAAATTCATTGCACTGTTGGGAATGATACTCCCTCTCCAAGTCCAGCTGTCGACGTCGTGAAATTAGTCCCGTTTCCACCATTTGCTGACTATTGTTTCAAACATCATTATCACGCTCTATGGTCACCCGAAAAATCTTAATTGAAAGTTGCAGCACGCGAAGCTGCAAAGCATGGTATCACCATCATTGAGTAATGCTGGGGGGTATCACTTAGCGTTCTCAAACAAGAGAAGGAATTCGTGGGTAAGGGACAAGGGTTCGTAACAAGGAGCGAACGGTATATTATTATCCAACACGCAAGTCCGTACCTTATCATAATTTGAGCTTCCATGTGGCAAAAGCAGTAGCTATCTACAGCTTCTCGAAGTTGAAATACCTATTCTTAGCCAGTCAAAGTCGATTGTATGAAGTTTAAAGAGTTTGAGAAAATTTAAAGAGATGAACGTTAAAACTTTATCTTTTTGTACTACTTAGTAGCTTCTACAACTTTCTGAAGCTGAAGTAACTGTGCTTAGCTTAGTCTATCTTAAAAGTCTGTATTTGCTTCACAATTCACTTTTTTGGTTTTGTACATTGTACCTTTCTTTAGTTTCTCCTTGTTAAAATAACCTATTCTAAACTTAGCCAGATCCAACTGTATTTAAAATTTAAAAAGTTTTTATTTGAGAAGAATTTTAGTTACAATTTTTGTATTTAGTAGTGATCTACAGCATCTCCAAGTTGAAGTTCTTATTCTTAGGTTAGCCAAAGTCTTAAAACAGTTTCATATGCAAAAATTTAAATTAATTAATTTTATATTTAGTAGCTATCTACAGCTTCTTAAAATTGAAATACGTATTCTTAGCCCGGTCGATGTCGATTGCATAAAATTTGAAATGTTGCTAAAAACTTTAATTTATCTTTTTGTATTTAGTAACTATCTACAGCTTTTTGAAGCTGAAGTAACTATGCTTAGCTTAGCCTGACCAAAAAAATATGTATTTGCTTAAGAATCATTTTTGTATTTTGTACTTATCTTCAGTTTCTCCATGTTGAAATGTTGAAGCACTTATTCTTAACTTAATCAGAGTCGATTGTTTAAATTCAAAAAAGTTTTCATTTGAAATAAATTTAAGTGATCATTTGTGTATTTAGTAGCTATCTGCAGCTTTTCCAAGTTAAAGTACTCATTCTTAAATTAGCCAATCTTAAAAAAGTTGCATTTGCGAAAATGTTAAACCCATAGGTCTTGTATTTAGCAGCTATCTATAGATTCTCAAAGTTTAAACAACTATTCTTAGCCTAGTCAAAATTGATTGCACAACAGTTAAGAAGTTTTTATTTCGCAAGAAAGGGTCGGCTTTAGTATGTCTCCCATCTCCTTTCCCACACCCGAAAGCAGATTCACAGAGACATTCTGGACCAAAGCTACAATTAAAATTGAAATAACTAAATAAGTAAATAAACTGTTTATTTATTGCATTTTGAAGCGAGCGGTTGTTTCCTACGTTTTGTTTCGATTCATCGCTTTTTATTATTATTTTTCTGAACAGATATTTTGCGGTGCCTTCAAGTTCATCTTTTATTAAAATTACATGACTGTTTTATTTATTTTAAAGCAAGCCTTTTCATTTACATTACCTATTACAATCGACATTGCTTTAGAAATTCGTAATATCTTTATGAGACGATAGTATTATTTTTCACTATTAGTTTCTAATGGGTTCTGTGTCAAATGAAATAATATGTTAAATGATTCAGTAAAGATTTTTTTTTTTATTTTGTGCAGTTTGTCTTGCACAAATAAATAAATAAATGCAAAACGTAATTTGCAATTGATTCAAACGTTGCTAATCAAACTAAGTCTCTTGTTGCAAAATTTGAATAAATGCATTTTATAATCAGATTCGTTTTTGATAAAAACCCAACCGTTCAACAACAAAATAGTAACCATTTGCAATTTCACATCTAGAAAAAAAAATGTTACTGTCTTCGAATGCTTATTGTTTTCATTTTTTTACTTAATCTTGTCACCAATGCCATTTCGCATTCAAACCATTTTTAAAAATATATGTAGGAGTTGAAATTAATAAGAAGAGACTGTCAAATTAAAAAAAAAGAAGATCAAATATAAATTTCAAATGCATTTTTTTTTCTGCCTCCTACTAATATAAGAGTAAATTAATGAAAGCGAGAAATTTCCCCCTTTTTTTCGCATCCATTATTCAGACACAAAAACGAAATAGAAAATTAAAGAAAAAAAAATAGATTTTACAAAAAAATAAAATTTGGGTTTGGACGGACAACGCTTTTTTAAATCTTCAATTAGAGTGAGCTCGTAATCAAGATCCGTTCTTATGAAAACTAATGACGTCCGTTGAGTGCTTTTTCTTGTCAGCCAATCAGAAGGCACTTGCCGCCTGTAAAATATTCAATCGCTATGATGAATGAATGAATACCTGATTCCATCCTCGACTTCCTTGGGAAGTTTTTTTTTTCGTTTTAGTGAAGGGTGTTGCATTGATAATTCACGATATAAAAGGGGAGCTATTATGTCAGACAGATGATTAAATTATTTGAGATTCTGTGACAACTGTTTCAAGATGACGTCAATTTTTGTTTCTGTTTTTTTTTTGTTTTTTGGAGGAATTATCACGGAGTGAGCTCTATTTATAATGATCAGGAGACTGATTTTTTTAAATTTCATTGGTAAAAGTTTGAAACTAAAAGTGCACTTTCTTTAATAAGAGTTTCCGAAGAGACAGCTTGAAGGGCGTGCGTTTTCAAAATCCATTAGCAGTTAAATGATAATTCTCTTGAATAAATGAAGGACATATTTAATAATTGATGTAGTTGACGAAACTTCGCATGGATTTGAAACTGGAGTTTTTAGAAAAGCATATGAGTTGCTAAATTCTCTTGCCTCATCCTAACTGTTTGTTACTTTTGCGTCATTTGATTTAAAAAAAGAAAAACTTTTTTCTAACCCTGCTATACACTGAAATTAGTAATATTTTTTTCCCTTTTTTTTCTACAGTTCGAGTTTCAACTTGGTTTAAAAAATAACTGAGATAGAAATTAATTTGACATTATCTGTACTATCAATTTTATTTTCCACTTTTGATTGAAGCTACATTAAACTTTCTTCATTAAATAAGAATATTTTAAAAAGCCATAGCTATTTATTAGTGTTTTTTTCTATATTTAGTATGAATAAAAAAGAGAAAAACGGAAAAAATACGGACTGAAATTAATGCAAAATTTAAATTTTTAGAAACACAGATTAATCAACAGTGGAGCATAGCAATCGAAAAAAAAAGACCGTTTCAAAAAATAAAGGCCACGTTTCAAAATCTGGCTGCTATCTTTAATTTTGAAAATGTTAAAATGTCAGAAACTAACTTTATTTATTTTTTATTTATTTGTTTTTTTACATTAAGAATTGCACATAAGTTTATGTAGCATACCAGTAACTAAAACATGGGCTGCGGAGTCGGAAGGAAAATGACCGACTTTGCATGGATTAGAACTCCCGCAATGTTACTGCCTTTGACTCCGACTCCAGCTCCTTTACCCCAAAATCATCTTGACTTCGACTCTATCTCCGCAGCACTGGCAGAACTGCGGACTCAGGGTAGACTTCGACACCCTTACCCCAAAATCAGTCCGAGTCTAACTGACTTCGAAGCATTGGAGAGTCGTACTCTGAGGAAAACTGACCGACTCCTATTTTTGGAACTTTAAAATCTTCTGTTCCCGACTCTGACTCCTTTACCCCGCAATCAGCCCAACTCCGAATCCGATTCTTCGAATTTTTAAACCTTCTGCACTCGACTCTGGCTCCTCAACCCAAAATCAGCCCAACTCCGACGCCGATTCTTCGAATTTTTAAACCTTCTGCTTTCGACTCTGACTCATTTACCCCAAATCGGTCCAATTCCGACTCGATTTTTGGAACTTTAAGCTGCTCTCGACTCCTACTCTTTTATCCCAAATTAGTTCAACTCTGACTCCGATTTTTGGAATTTTAAAACCTTCTGCTCCCGACTCTGACTCCTTAACCCCAAAATCATTTCAACTCCGACTCCAATTATTTGACTCCGACTCCAAAGTCCCGCCAAAAATGTGTTTTTATGAATCCAATAAGGAATTTGCAATGTATTAATACACTTCAGTTTCATAGCAAAACTAAGTGAGGAATTTAATTCGTCTCTAGACATCAATTCGTCTCAATGCACTGATTTTAGTGGTTGAGACACATTACATCACTTCTTCTTTTTACCCAACTCCACGTCTGCCTCAGGAAAATTAAACATCGTTCCCCATTTACTGTCAAGCGAAAAGATTTCTTAACAACACCAATTCGTAATTCTTTATAAATTACGACTCATTAGATTTCTTAATAGCGCGCTTTCGACGCTTTTAATGGATATATTTCAACTAGAAATATTACGACCAAATGGAATTTTTTAAGGATTACTTGTAACGATGTTGGCTGTGGTGCGTCCTTAATATCGCTCGTCTGGCAGGAATTGACTGTTATATAAATGAGTAACCTTTAGCTTTTTTTCCCCTTCTTAAATGAAGGAAATAATATTAAAAAAATCTGTTTATAATAAAGTCGTAAAATAACCGTAACCGTAACTCCGACGCAGTTGTGTAGGCATTAAACGTAATAGATGGCGGTAGTAAAAACTAAATGTTGCCAAAGAAAAAAGAAAAAAAAATCAATCCAGCTCTTGATTGGTTCGTTTAACGAAGCAGCCATTTTTATCTCGATCATTAAATACCAAAAAGTAAAAATTGAGTTTATTGGAACACGATGGCTTGCTGCAGTCTTAGCAAACTTCCGCAATATATATATTTTTACATTTAGAAGTGTAGATTTTCTTGAGCAAAATGAAAAAATAAAATTTAAGGTGGTTCAACTTAATTTTCTCTGAAAATGAGAGTTTCGAGCAATTTAATAAAATCCTTTTGCACTCTTCTGCCGCTAGGTTAGAAACGTAGCGGCATTTAATAGGTTAGAAAATCCTTTCCCTCATTAGCGAACGCCCTCTAATGAGTTGTCGTTTATTCACTCCGCGAATCCTGGTCCTGCAATTTAGCTTTACGTCACTCCTTGATTGGCTACAATCAGAATAAATTAAAAATTATTAAGTATTTCTCGGGGGGCATCGAGTGACTGTCTTTTCTTTTTTATTTTCGGTTTTTTATTTTTGTGTTTGAAGTGGAGTAAAAACGCTTTGACATCGTAGGCGTTGTCATATGAATGTATCTGCAACGCGTTTCAAAACCTCTAAAAATTTATTTAATATTTTCCCAGCATTCCTAAGTATGCAGTATTTTTCTAAGAGCTTTGAGTCATTTTCTCTTTAGAATTGCATAGAAAGAAGCAACTTGAGCTCATTCATCAAGGAAAAAACATTTGAAACATTGTTTTTAAAGACAAATAAAGAATGGTCATTGCACTTGGTCTTTATTCACTGGTCAGTCTAATCGAAAAAATGCAAGAGTTTGTGTGTGTTTGTTTTTGTTGTTCCCATCAGACCAGAGAGAGAGAGAGAGAAAGGCTGTGATGGACTGAGCGATAAGGCATAACTTTAGGGTTCCGGGTTCGATGTCAGTCCGTCAAGGTTTCCCCGTATTAGTTAATGGGGAACAAGGCATCTTAACCCTTTCAGACGAAATTTTTAAATACTTAACCAAAAGTGTTTTTATTTGGTATACAGTGTACTATGGTAAAGAGTATCTTATAGACAAAATTTCAAGTTTATAGGTGAGAAATTAAAAGAGTTATGACACGTCCAATAATCTGGACATATGTCATTAAAATACGTATTTCAGATAATAAAACGATGAAACATCAAACAAACTTCTTTGTTAAATACTCTCTAAACAATAATAAAATATACTATAAGCATTTGAAATGATTAATATAAGATTATATATATTTTTTTAAAAATCAGAAAAAAAACTTCGTTTTTGCAACGAGAATCCGTGGTTGGGAAAATGAGCCAGTCCCATTCTCCCATCCTCTATTTCTTTATGATGTCAATCACAAAATGAAAAAATCTTGCACAGATAATAATAAGCAGGCTGTAAAGAGTCAACTACGAAAACAATCGAATACTTTATTCAATTAATAATTGATTAGCAGCTGTCTAAAGTCCATGTCCGGTATACCAGACGCCACGTCCGAAAGGATTAAATATGATAGTGATTCAAAGTCTCCGAAGTTCGCATTTCACGTTAATACCTCTGGGGAGTTGGATCAGGGGTTTCTCGGTTCCTGGTCTAAATCAAACAACATAACTGTCTTCAGGCCCCATCCAACAGGTAAAACTGTGCATAGTGGTAGGTAAGGGAAACCCTGGAGGGTGAAGATGAAGACCAGACAGTCTGGCACGTAGCTAGAACTTTGTTAAGGGGGGGGGGACCAAGGTTGCACGAACTTCAAAAGAGGAGGCATGCTAAAGCAGAATTAGTAGCTGATAATTACACAAGACTAAGACAAATCCAATTAAAACTGATCATTAAAATATGATAATTAACTAAAATTAATTAAATAATTGAAATTAATAGAGTCATTAGTTAAAATTAGTTAACAAAAAGTTTATGTTAAGTGGTAATCACATACAAAGTTTCCAAATATGGGTGAACCTCTGTCCTCCTGAAAATAAGTGATATATTTTCTGTTAATAAAAAGGGCACAAGAAAAGAAAAACGGAAAACGAAAACTGTTCTAGAAATTACTTGGAAAATGCATGCGATAATTTAATAGAATATTAAAGCTTTGTAATATATTTCAACAAAATATGTACACATGTACTGATGCCATTTTATTTGAAAACTAGAAAGTCACCCGTCAAGGCATGTCGGGTGAAAATTGCTTCAACTCTTCTTCATTTGAACGAAGCAATTGCCTGTTTGGTGATATTTTGATAGTTGAAATTTTAACTCTAACACCAGTGGATTAACCCTAAACTCCAGTAGATAGCGTTCATTGTTTTCGTTTCTTCATTCCTCTGATATGACACAGTCTTACCAGTAAAACTGTTCAAGTAACCGGATCGAGTTCAGCCTTGTCACAATAAAGCCTTTCCTTGCATGTTAAACATTACCAAAACATATTATCGAATTACATATCATGCCGTGGTGCGAATTCATTGTTGAAACACGCGGGTTACTCGATCATCGGCACTATTTATATGAGGACAAATAAATCTATATCTATGGAGTCGAATGTATAACTATATGAATGTTACATAACGTAACCCTGTCCGATTTGAACAACATTTCAGGCAAAATCCCACAACTCTCTCAACGAAAATATTAACAAGGTTTCATTTAAAAAACTTGAATTAGTTTTTATTTATTTACATTTATAATATTCTTTTGATACCACGAAATAGAATGATATTTCCAATTTTATCCGTTTTCTAATTATCATTCCTAATCATCAATTAAAAGCTTGAACAAACTATTAACTCTTTGGGGGACGGAGGCTTCCTTTGTTGCAACCATTTTTTATATATATATTTTTTCTTTCTTCAGCCAACTGACACAGTGATTTCAGTTAGCTGAAAAAAAAAAAAGAGAAGCAAGAAATAAATGGTGTTCTCAAGTGAAGTCGCTATTCCTCAAAGGGTGAAAGCTGTTCGAAAAAATTTTAAATATCGGAAAAGGCGTATTGCCGTTTTTTATCATTATTTTTTTCTTTCTAACGGGGCTGTGTTAGAGGCTTTAGCCTTTTGCGGAACAAGTGCGAACCAACGATATGGCATCCAGTCATTCATATGCCACCATTAAGGCGCGGATGTGAATGTGACAGGAAAATTTGATGCCCAGTTTCCACCAGATGGAGACACCTGAGCTCTCTTCGATGCGAAACTGCAAAATTAATTCAATTTTGTCAAGAGCATTCACAGTCAAACGACCAAAGGGATCTTTTACATGCCGATTAATGAAATGTATTCCTAATGAATTAAATTAAGCATCTGTGTAATTTTATTTTAACAACATGTTGTTAATTTTAACAACAATACATATCATATTTTACGACGCAGGTAATGATTTTTTTTCTTCAATAAGATGTTAGCAAAACACTCTATTGCAAGAAATAGTAAATATCTTTAGCTTGAAGAAAATAAGTGTTAAAAAAAAAAGGCAATATATAACAGAAAAGCTCAAAAACATTTACCTCGTATTCACCTTTTTTTGTTTCTTTGCTTGTAACGCAGTAAATAGCGGTAATTTTCACCTAGTAAGTTATAGTTAAATGCACATGCCTGTTTTTTGTTAATTTAATGCTACCTTCACAATCTACTAAAGATGGATGCATAGATGCTAATTAAATAACTCCTTAGTACAAAGCCAGTGAATAACAATCAGAAAATGTATTCCAATGATGCAAATACAAATATGTTTTATGGAACAACATCGAATAAGATTTTTTTTCGTCAATTAAAAACTAACTGTTTTTCTTTTGGGATCATAGAATCACAATTCAGTAAGATTTAAAAGTAATAATTTCTAATAAATTACTTATTACATGCGTTAATATGGCCGAACTTGTAATTTCATAAACTGATCACAGTAAAATATTCAAGTACTTTTCAATTTAATTTTTCTATAAAATTTGGATACCGTAAAAAGTTTGTTACATCAACTTCAAGTTTTATTTATTCATTTATTTTATTTATTTTACCTTCAAACACGAATTTTTTTTGGGCATTTAATATGTTCCATGATCATGCTTAAATATTGGGGGGAAAACATCAGTAAAAAATCTACGTAATTTGTTACTCAGAAAGGAGAGAGATGCTAAAAGTTCAAATAAAATTTTTATCAAAATATAAAATTAATCTGAAATGAACCATGCCAAAAATATAGAGTTAAAATGCAAAAAAAAAAAAAAAAAAAAAAAAAAAAAAAAATCAATAATTATTTTTCTCATTCTCAAACACACGAAATGTGTAGAATTTCTTTTTTCGCTGCTGGCTTAGAATCTAAAATTAGTTTTTAAATGAAAAACACATTAACACGTAAAATTGCTCGTATTATCAAGAAAACTTTCAAAGGGAGCACTGCGACTTACCTAGTTTGGGTAAACTTAATTTTCTTTTGCATACAATTTTGTTCAAGATATGTTTTCTATAAGTATAACGTAGATAAAAACTGCATGTTAAAACAGAAAAGAATCGGAATTCAATTACTGATTCACCAGGAACGCACCTTACTCTGGCTGTCTTTCGTACAACATGCGTCTACGAAATCCACGAAAATCCAAAAAGAAAAGAGAAAGAAATAAAGAAAACCACGCCAATGAGCCTGTGGGATACAGCGGAAGTGGCAATAAATGCTTGTTTTTACTTTGCCAATGGCAATTTGATGGACCAAGGAGAGGGGCTGAATTTCAAGGTCACAGGACCCAGCTGGTTTGAAAGTCGAAAGGGACATTTCCCCGTTTCGGACGGAGTAGGTGACACAGCAAAAAGCAGACGAAAATTGGGAACCTGCAGTTGTTGCACGAGGTTCTCGTGTTTTGAATTGACTCAAGCGCTGAGAAAATTGCCGATTACTGGGAATATTTAAGGGGAGAGAATGCTGCGTTTTATAAAATCATTATCTTTCGGAAAAATTTTGTTCATGCGAGATGCAACAACTGAGAAAAAAGGAGAAGGTTCTTTCGGGAAGGGGGGGTCCGGACCCCATGGACCCCCCCCCCCTTGGCTACGTCCTTGAGACAGTGTTCAGAAGTAGGAAACTTTGGTGACATGTTCGTTGAAGGAAAAATGGAGCAATTTATTCATTAATTTTTTTATTAAATAAAATGTTTTAATTAAACGAATTTCAAGAACTTTTGCTTTTTCCAATGTTATTAGAGAAACATTGTTTGTTCAAAATGATTACTCAAAACTTTTGATTCGGACAATGTTATCAGTTGAACTTTGTTATTTGAGTGAATTTAAAAAACTCATACAACGTTCAATGTTATTGCATAATCCATTTTATTTTTCAAGTGATTTTTCTAAATTCTTGCGACGGACAATATTTTTAGATAAACTTTTTCATTCGAGTGAATTTTCAAAACCCTTGAAACGGACAATGCTATTAAATTGCATTAAAATTGAAGCTTGTACAGAGAAACCAGCAATTGCAGATTAGAAATCAACAGTGGGGAAGTATCCGATGTCTGTTGAAAAATCTCATGCAACAGAAAAATAAAAATTTGTTCCCCAGTGTAGTTAAGCCGGAAGACTTCTTGTTCTTTCTCTTTTTGGTTGAGTTGATACTTTGAAACCAAATGCCTCAAGCAATTTTTCTCAAACTGGAAACCCATTAAAAACTCATGAATTTTCAAACTCGGTTCAGCTGCGGCATTAAAGGCATTTAACGGAGCAAATAAAACGCTGAAAAATTACTATCAAGAAAGAAGATGAACAAACTACATTAAAAAAAAGAAAATAAATAAATAAAATCATCGAAGTGATACAGATCTTTTACTTCAAGGTAAAAATTAGCACGAGCAGTGAGAGAATGAAAAATAAAAATTGTTATCGCATACACTAACGTGGCGAAAATGAAGCAGAGAGAATTAGCAAAACACGCCAAGAACAAAATAAGAACAAACAGAAGATGGTGTTTATTATGAAGAAAGCAGAGGGGGGCATCACGACAAAAATTCTTATCTGCGCCAAACTATTAGCGATTGTACTTCCTTAATGGCTAGATGCTGAAAGATATATAAAAAAAGTAAAAGCCAAGATGTAGATAGTACGAGGCGATGATGCCCTAATTGTCTGTCTGTCCATCCGTGGGGTTGGGAGGTAAGGAAGGTAACTGTTGTTCACGCTCGCTGCCCGCCCATAACCATTAGCGGATTGTTGGTTTATCCGCCATACATGATTGGTATCTGATTTGGCAGAGAAGCGCTTTTTTTGGCGAGCTCTATTTTAGAGATGTTAAAAGCAATAGTCTCGTCTTAACTCTTATTTTAAATTTAAAACAAAAAGACCACATTTATGTGGAGCAAAGTACATTTTGGTAAAAGGGAGGAATGATTTTGTTTGAAATCGAAAAATATCAAGAGCAGATATTTTAGAAAATTCATCCTAACAGCGCTTCTCCACCTTTTCTGGGAAGAGAACAGATAAAAACCAGTGGAAAAACAATCGTTAACGAGTACACTTCTTTTTCTTGTAAAAAATATCCCTTGGTGTTTCACAACTGTCCCGTAGTAAGCTAAATGTAGATTTTTTTTTTAATTACTATTACGGCTTTCTTAAAATAATATTTAAAGTAAAGATCCATAATTATTGTGAGAACAATACATTCAAAAAGCGATTGAAAGAAATCACAGAAAATTATAAAAACTAATTGTAAAACAAAAGTGAACATTTTCATACAAAATGTTGTTATTTTTATTTTAAAACTAGCTGTACCCGACGCGCGTTGCTACGCCAACAAAAAAATACATCATTATACTGATTTTCATGACAATCGGTTGAAAGGGGCAGAAGTTGCTACTCTGCAGTGCCACCTGGTGGCGAGTGGCTTCAATGAGCATATTATGCACCTTCTCCGTGGAAAAATACTATATATAGCATTTATATAGACATTTTATGTAGTTACACTTTATAAAATGTCTATATAATTATTGAATAATCTAAATTTTGATTACATTATTAATTAGTAGAATATCATATAGTATTCATAACACCTGTCAAACGTCTGGGAATAGATTTCATTCTTTTTCTATCTTTTTTTGCGCAATTTGTGAATAAGTGTTCTACCACACTTCGAGTCTTACTGTTTCTAGCTCTATTTTCGTTTTAAAGCCCTATTTTCGTAATCTAGCCTCCAGATATCTCTAAATACGTTACATTAAGTTGAGATTGAGGGGGTATTTTCTAAACTTTAGGACAATTTTCGAGGCACTAGACGCAAACGTTGAAAACCGTGTGCTTCTTATCGTTATCTTGATAAAAAACAAAGTTGTTTCCAATAACCAAATTTTTGGCTAAGAGTTCAAAATTGGTTTTTAAAATATTTAAAGGAACAGCATGATTCATTATTTCATCAAAAAATTACAAACTACCAAGTTCTGATGCTGATATGCACCCTCACACTAGAACATCTCCACCGTCCTCATTAACTGATCCAAATAAGTTCTTAAGATTAAGCTCCTAATTTTTTCTTCTATTTACAGTTATACAACAATTTAACCAAAAATGTTAAAATCATTTTTATCTGTAAGTAAGACGTGATTCTAAAACGTTTTTAGCTTATTTATAATTGATTTTGCGACGAAAAGGGTAAGCTTTCTGTTTTTCGCACAACCAAGAAAATTTCTGCGGGAAGAGCTCCCATTTAATCCAGTTAATCAGAGAACTTGGCGAACAATTTTAGGTGAAAATTAAATGTAATATGTTTCATTTAACTCTGCAGAAACAGTGCATTACGCACATTTGAGTGCTGTAATGCATTTGAGTGCATTACAGCACTCAAATGTGCATTTTTCATAATTTTTTAAACTTTAAATCTCCGATCACGTTTTGTCAACTTTGCCGGTTGACCTTTTCTAACCTTGTTTTCGGTCCGATTCTTTTCTTTAAAGCATTTTATCCAGCATTTTACTATACAAACAAATAAATTAACTAATTTAGAGACATTTCAAACCAATTTACCACTACTGTGGGAAAAAAAATCAAATTTTGAATGGTGTTTGCAGTTTTTTTACGAATAGCAGCCATTTTACACTAATAAGCACAATATTAAGGAATAAATAAACAAAAAATTAAAGCCAAATGACTTATAAGGGTCAACACAATGCAAAAATATTAATAAAACGGCATATGATAATTTAATCATGAATTTATTCGAAAATATTTGAGTGTACGATGACTTTTGTGGCGTGTTATTTCTCTGTCTCTTCGTTTTCTGACCCATTTCAAAAAGAAGATCCGTCAATATTTTGAAAAAACCAATGGGTTGTATTTAGAATGATATAGGAATGATGTGAAGAAATATTGGACTTCGAATATGCTTATATTCGAATTCAGTTTCGAGTTATTTTGGTTTTACTAAAAAATTTCAAAGTGTACGAACACTTTTGGGAGCCACTGTAACTTCTTATCAATGAGATCTTTCACGCGAATTAATTTCTGCAGCCGATAATTTTATTCGTATTTATCTAATGGATTGTGACTTAAATTGGAATAAAAAAGGAACTATCGGTCGGATTTTTTTCGAACTGGTCTATAAACATTCCCAGTACCAAAAATAACAAACGGTGAAAGTTTCAGCCAAATCTGCCGGGTAGTTTTTGAGTTCATGCATGACATACAGACAAACATTCATTTTTATATATATAGAAGAAGATAAAAATTGGTCAAACGAAAATCGCTGCTGTCGAAAAGGATTTTTAACTTTAACTAAAAAATTTACATCACAGTAATTTAGAAAAAAAAATCATTTTTTATTTGGCTTCGAGTTTTTATTTTTAAACTCAGGAACTCCAACAAAAAATATATATAAAAAATAAAGAAACAAATTTGTACTAAATAAATTTTTTTTTTGCAAGAATAGTATTACATGATGAAATTAATTTTATCGTAGACATTTTTCCTACTTATAATTTCTCTTGGTATTCATTATCGTTTTCTTCTCAACTTTGACCAAAGGTTATTTATACATTTTCCTTTTGTTTTATTTGCGGAAAAAAGGGTCCCTACGACAATATGGGCTCCAAAAAAGGATGCAAAAAAGCACATGAAAAGTGTTTTGCATAGTTCTAAGACAGATAAAGATACCCCCAAAGATGTACCCCGATGGGCCATCAAACCTGCAAATCTGCCACAGAAGGGTTGGGCGGGCAACGTAGCGTGACCGGATATTTGGACAGTTCGGTTAAATGGAATTCGGAGGATTTGTTCTGCCAGTATATTCCTCCTCCCCCTCCCACCTCTCCCCTTCTTTTAAAAAACGGCCTAGATAACAAAGATACCGAACTTCGACTGCCATTTGATACCTTATTTAAAAAAATAATAATCGTTCATTCGCTGCTCGGAACAGCCATGGGAAGTAGAGACTAAGACAAAACTCGTGTTTGGCGAGTTGGCGAGGAGTGAAAAATCACAGAAAGGAAAAAAACTAAGTGAGAAAAGAAGAAAAGCGTCTGTAAACGCTTCGGTTATGAAAGGGAACGCAAAACGTGCTAAGCACAACTCGGACCTGCAAAAAAGTATCTCTTGTTACGAAACCTGGAGGGAAGGAAAAAGTGCCGGCGCCCACCCCTCTAATAACGCGGAGGGGGCCCAGACAGCCGGATCCTCGTTGCGGTTAATAAGGGCCCTCAGTTGGCGTGATTGACAGGGGTCCGCGGCAATTATCGACGCCGCAAACAAAACAAAGGGGCTCCTTAAGACGATCATTAGGGCCTCGGTGATGGGGCCTGGGGCACTGCCCCTCCTTCGCGCTTAAGAAAAGGGGATTCCAGCACGACAGGTAGAGGCAGGAGTGGAGACTTATATTCACCTGTGCTTGGGGAAAATAAAACTGGACGCTGGTTCCGTGTGACAGAAGTGGCATTGGTTTAGGTCTGGAGATCACTTATGAGAGATTTTACTACCACCGGAGGATAGTTGTATTTGTATTCCACCACAAAGTAAAACAAGAGCAAAATATTTCAAATACATCTTTCTTTTCGCAATGTTTTATTTAATCCGACTGAATTTTCGTTAAAAAAAACTAATATTAAGTTAAAAATTTGAAAAAAAAAAATAATAAAAAGAAAATTAATTTGAATTCCGAAATTTTGAATTCAAATTATGTTTTTCGCAATCACGAACTGAGACGGGACCCTACTCATTGGAGTTATTGTTTCTAGAAACGGCTCCTGTCCCCCTCAAGTCTGCCTCTCCTCCTGGGCGGTTACTTGTGCATAGTTGTGTGTGTGCGTAGACCTGTGTGTATGCACGTAGGTGTGTGTGAGTGTATGTGTGTGAAGTCGTGTGTGTGTATGTGTGTATGTGTGTGAAGTCGTGTGTGTGTATGTGTGTATGTGTGTGAACTTGCGTGTGTGTAGGACATGGACGTCTCCAACCAGGAGAAGCGGATAGCTCCAAACCGGAGCAGCCGCGCCGCGCCGCCAGCAGAGGACGGTGGGCGGTGGTGCTGCAAAGGCTTCTGGTCCAAGTTGAAAAAGGCACGGACACCAAAAACGGTCAAATGAGAACAATAAGCAATCGTGATTGCTCAAAAAAAAAAAAAAAAAAAAAACCCTGATTGCTTCTTTTACGATGAACTTCGTGGATCAGAACTCATATGAGGCAGTGAGAAGCAAAGGGATGCAAGTGTACATTTTGAAGTTTTGAGTAAAACACGTTTAAAGATCAGATCCTAGGTAAGCTTTCATTGAAATTTTTTTCTAAATCACGCTGTATACCGGAACCTACCAGGGCTACTAGTACTATATCTTGCCCCAAGAAAGAGAAGGGGTTCACCAACCATTTGTACTGGTTATCTCCAAATTTCTAATTTTGCCACTTGCATCCCTTTGCTTCTCACTACCTCATATAAAGTTTAATGATACATTCTGCATTCTTTTTTTTAGGTGACGTTGGAAGAACGAAAATGATAAGATCCTAAAAAATGAGACACATAGCAAAATTATTAGTCGCAAAAGCGAAAATTAAAAATCCATTCTATGTTGCTGAAATGAATTGCAAACATTTAATTTATTAAAAAATAGAAACTGGCAACAGATTAAAGCATCAAAAAAAGTTTCTTTCGTTGTCAGCCACTTAGATCGTAATTAAAATTTGGTTTTAAAAAATGTTATGATTCAAGTTCTACATAACTTGGAAGTTCAAAACTAATCACAATAGCAGAAGGAAATTTCATTCTTTTGAATAGTACTAAAATGTTAAATGTGCGAGTATATTTTCGTTACGTTTTCAATAAACTGAAAACAAAAACGCTCATTTTCGAGCGTTTTAAATTAATATCTTCTATTAATATTCGCTTCTCTTTCAACCCCTTTGTGATTAATACTATATACAGCCATTGTTTGCAAAGTGCATCAATCTGTATTTTAGTATTCGAAGTGAAGCATGAATTTCCCTCATTTTGAAAAGACCTAAGTTAATCCACCGCGAACACTAAAGGTGTGTTTATAAAAGAAATGCACTGACTTGACCTATTGGCAGGAGTCAGGATTTTCAATCGCTACCGTTTATATTACTTATACCTGAAGTTGATCAATACCTCCTTTGAACATCTCGCTTTGCACCGAGTAAGGCTGTGGTCCTCATTCCCACCAGAGCGAGGGCGCACCCCTCAAATACCACCCTTGAGAGAAAGCTTTCTAAAAAAAACGAGCTGATGTGTGCATCACATGATTTCCTTTTTTAAAGACTCCAATTTAAAGATATTATTGCTTTGGAGTGAGCAAAAAAACACATTAAATACTTTCATTCCGAATCTATTGCGAACCGAAGCAAAGAAAACGTTTTTTACAGATACATTTTCCCAATATTGGCAGTTTTAATGTGATTCAGTGGTTAACTCTCTAAATATGGCAATATTGAAACCAGATTTAAAAAAAAAGTCAACAAGTTGGTGACAAAACTTGGCGACCAAAAGTTTGGCGATATATTGCCAAGGGTTTGCCAAATTATAGCACCGCTTGAGTTTACATTGAAATTAACAATGATTTTACCCCAAAAAGATGTAAAAGACACCCTTTGGAACATCCGAATGCAACCAAAAGAGAAGGTGCACAACTAGACCCCACTTGGAGTCTATGTGCCAAATTTCAACTTTCTAGGACATACCGTTCTTGAGTTATCCGAGGTACATACACACATACGCACATACGTACATACAGACGTCGCGAGAAAACTTGTTGTAATTAACTCAGGGATCGTCAAAATGGATTCTTCAGGTGTCTATACGTTCTTAGCCATGTATCCACTTGTGGTCGGGTTGGGAAAAAAAATCAATATCGGGCACGAGCAAAATGTAAATTAAGGTCGATTTTTGAGTGAAAATTTTTTCGCGAATACAATACTTCCTTTTTTGTAAAAGGAAGTAAAAACACCTTAAACCAACCAATCTGAAAATTTCGATGGTGTAGACTCCTCCATGACCTTCTTCTTTCTCCTAGTTCAGTACACCGGACTAAGAAAAAAGTCTAAAATTTTACCTGCAATAATACACCCGTTTTTTAAGAATTTTTCTTGTTATGGTATTAAAGTGCCTAAAAAGAACAAGTTTTAGGTCAATGTAAACGGGCTTTAGCTAAAATATGATGTGATGAAGACTATCGGTTCCTTCAGGTTTTACAGTAGAGATTTACACACTTTGTAGTCTGAACTACATATAACAATTGATATCATTTCGACCATTGCTTTGCTCCGTTCTCGTTTTACCTTGCTTTGTAATTTAATTTATTTCACAATTCAACTTTTTAATTTCAGCAACAGTTGAATTGTCAGGTTTAAGAAGAGAATAAGTCCAAAAATCAAATGTAAAAAATCGAACTAGCTTGTATGAGTGATTGAGTTGCTTTCAATGACCACCAAATTTTTGCTATATATCGCCTTTAGGGACTGGTTTTTGTTTATTTTTTTTACCACTCACATGTAGAGTAATGCTTGGAGGAGTTCAACTAGTAATTTTGACATTTCTGGTCTTCATTCCCTTCTTAAGCCACACGATTCAATTTGAATATCACTATCTACAAAATTTATGAGCAGTATATACAGAGCATTACATTATAATTCGTTTTCTTGTTCTTTGAATATTCTAAGCTATGCTAAGAATGCAGAATAAATTTTCCTAAAAGTATTAAAAAAGTTACAAAATTAAATTCCCTAACAGCTCCTAAATATGCAAGCCGGCGTCGGTAATTATGTAGGTGAAAAAGAAACAATACCCCTCGCTGAAGCCCTGAATGATGCGATATAAAAGCACCATCGATGCTGATTCTTTTGCATCGTATCGTCGCTGGGCGTCTAAGCCTCATACCATCTGGCACGGCGGATTAGCATATCCGGGTCAGGCGCTTTTTTAAATCTTTTATTTCGCCAAGTTTAGGTAATTAACACCTATGCGAATATAAAGGGGGGTTCTCGATGCTTTTGGCAAAAACGTTTCTATTTGATAATCGCTGGGGAGAAGCTCAATGTTTTTCTTTTCTCTATTAAAAAGGGTGTGTCGATGGCAAAGTTAATGAGTGGCGAAAAAAACTTTAAAGGTGTTTTGTTTGGCTCGGCTTTTGATTTGGCGGTGATTTTGCAAAATCGTGACTTACATGTGGAGCGTTCTAGTATTCTCAGAACAGGAATTTGTACGATGATTATTTATTTACAGTCTCCTTCTGATATCAGCGATAATTTAATCTTAGCAATTTGCGATAGTATATGGGTTAAGCGTGCATCGTGCATAAGATAATGGCGGGAAACGCATAATGAAAGATGTATTCTTCGCTTGGATTTGTAATCACTGTTGAGAGGTGTAGCTGATTCTTCGCTAAATTACTGAAGGGTGAAATATTATAATTTTAGGATAAATGCTAACAATGCTTGATGCCCAATTTTTCTGTCCAGGAATTTGTTATTAACACTATCAACGTGTTGTATTTTATCTTGTGTGATTGAGGTTTATCAAAAGAGAATTACCATCAGAAATTGGTTGCAGCAAAAAAAAATATGAAATTTAGATCCAGATTTTAGAATTGTGTAATTTTTATTGCATTAAGTAAATGATTTTTTTTAATTCATTGGTATACTTAAGAAATGAAGCTTCAACTTCTTCACTTTACTATGGAAATACTGTCAGATTTTAGCAAGTGTTATGAGCTAGATTTCGCTTAAAAGGTATTTTCTGATACCGTAATGTAAAATATAAGTGGCAAATCAAATGCACGAAATAAACTCTGATTTAAGAGCATTGTGCATTTTAATGTTTATTTCATTATGTAAAAATATTTTATTTCATTCATTTGTGTTCTAAGAAATTGAAGTTTCAATTGTTTCAACAAATTAGAGAAATATCAGAAGAATGTGGTAAGAGTTATAGGCGAGAATTTACTTAAAAGCGACTTGCTGATATCACCGTAGGAACAATAACTTGTGTTCAAATCTGCAAAATCAAATTTTATTATTTCAGAATTTTGGGCATTTTTAACTTTTGTTTCACTACGCAAAGAAACTTTATTTGATTCACTTCAATACAATCGAATTGGCTATAATACGGATCCTTGTTTTGTTTTTCACTTACCAATGCTATTATTATTTTAAAGAATGCATTGCCTTCCCTTATAATAACTTGCTTTATGAAAAAGTTATAATAGATCAATTTCACATTTACTCACCACCAAATGTGTAAAATTTGATTTATGAAATACAGTAAAAATTAGGCCTTTAACTCCAGGTGCGGTTAATATGGACACCTTGTGCTTTTTATTAATTTTGCAATTATATATTTATTTATTTAATAGATTTTTTATAATGAAAATAAATATATGATAATGTTTATAAATAGAAAATCGATTTCCTTCGAGAAGAAAAGTGAAAATGAATTCACAACACGGACAAACCATGGACTGTACCCACAATCCATCTCTTCTATCTGAAAATTTAGAATCGTGGAATAAACAGGTTGCTCCCGTGGGATTCTATGTTTTAAATATCATTAGTTTAGATTTGATATAGTCCCCTCCCTCTAACGAAATGGAATGTATTAAGGTTAAAATATTTACGAATGAAATTTGCAACAATAAATCGTATTGAACTGATTTCATACTGCAGACACTTACCATTTTTGTTTGATAGCAGAGCAAAAATAATAAGGTAAAGACACCAGCAGTGGCCCGTGCTTCAGTAGTGGCCACTTCAAGGTTACTTATACACTTTCAAGAAACAAATGAACAATAATTATGTGACTAATATATTGTAACTATCATACTGAATCAATTCTATTCATCAGTTATTTGAATTTGAAGTAAATGATGTAAATTCTTCGGAGGGGAGAATGTCAGATGGCCACTACTGAAATTTTCAGATTTTGGCCACTTCAAGGTTACTTATACACTTTCAAGAAACAAACGAACAATTAATAATGTGATTAATACATTGTAATTATCATACTTAATCAATTCTATTCATCAGTAATATGATTTGAAGTAAGTAATGTAAATCCTTCGGAGAGGAGAATGTCAGATGGCCACTACTGAAATTTTCAGATTTTGGCCACTTCAAGGTTACTTATACACTTTCAAGAAACAAATGAACAATAATAATGTGATTAATACATTGTAACCATCATACTGAATCAATTCTATTCATCTGTTATTTGATTTGAAGTAAATAATGTAAACTCTTCGGAGAGGAGAATGTCAGATGGCCACTATTGAAATTTTCAGATTTTGGCCACTTCAAGGTTACTTATACACTTTCAAGAAACAAATAAACAATAATAATGTGATTAATACATTGTAACCATCATACTGAATGAATTCTATTCATCAGTTATATGATTTGAAGTAAATAATGTAAATTCTTCGGAGAGGAGAATGTCAGATGGCCACTACTGAAATTTTCAGATTTTGGCCACTTCAAGGTTACTTATACATTTTCAAGAAACAAATGAACAACAATAATGTGATTAATACATTGTAACTATCATACTGAATTAATTCTATCCATCAGTTATTTGATTTTTAGTAAATAATGTAAATTCTTCGGAGAGGAGAATGTCAGGTGGCCGCTACTGAAATTTTCAGATTTTGGCCACTTCAAGGTTACTTATACACTTTCAAGAAACAAATGAATAATAATAATGTGATTAATATATTATAACTATCATACTGAATCAATTCTAATTATCAGTTATTTTAATTTGAAGTAAATAATGTAAATTCTTCGGAGGGGAGAATGTCAGATGGCCACTACTGAAATTTTCAGATTTTGGAGTAGCCACTACTGGATCAAATTTAAGGTTTGGGAGAAAAAAGCTTATCTAAAAAAATAAAAAAAAACACACACACACACACACATTGAAATTCTAGCATTTTGAGAAAATTCGACGATTAGGGAAGAGTTGGGCTATAATATACACCCATTGAGTTTCAAGGGAGGTAATTAATATTGTAGACGTAGACCCATAGTTTAAAAATATACTTCACTGTGCACACTGCTAGTGCGCTTTAAACCTTGAAGTGGCACCTACTGAAGCACTGGCTACTACTGGTGTGTTAACCTTAGTCACCCAGACAATCGGCCATTTATTGAAAAGCAAATAATTCTAGTTCAATCTTTATTAGAACTTGAAAAATAAAATGACTAAATTGTGAAATGAATTTTTAGTCCGGGATAAAAAATGAATTTTGAAACAATGAAAATAGTTTAAAAGATCATGACAAATGGTAGACGTTTACATAGAGATACATTTAATGTTTTCTTGAATAGAGAATAAAGATAATCAAATGTATTTGTTGGTTATAAATATTTCGGGTATATTTGTTACGGAGATGTGTTTACACAAATTTTGATGAAATCTTTTCAAATTTTAGAGGAAGAAAATTAATCTCAAAACAAAATTTAAATTGGTTTTAATTTTTTTATTTTTAGTTTTAGAAATAGGGATCGAATTACCTTTTTATTTCCCTGATGATTTGCGGTATTATTTAAATTTTAATGATCAATTATTTCTTTAAAAAGCGTTTGAACATGATATAAGAACTATTAATGATGCTTTTTCCTAACTGCGTTAGAAATAGTAAAAAAAGAGGAACATTCTACTATAGAGGTTATAACTGGAGCTATGTTGAAAAAATATGTATTGCAAATATCAGTTATGGCAGCAACAATTCATAAATAACCGTTTAACATTTAAAAAAAAAAAAAAAGCTGAGTCAACAGAAAAATGAATGAAAACTGAAGTATTTCAAAATATAATTTATTATTTCTTAAAACCATCCATCAGCAGGAGAGAAAAATATTTCAGTTCAATTTTATCTGAATTGAAATCAAATAGATGGAATGAAAATTACCTTACAATATTTACTTCTTTAAACCTTTAATCTTTAACATCATCCTTTTGCGTTATTTTCGTGCAAATGCTAATTCGCAAAGCTCATTTAGTTCGTTTTAAACATTAAAGGATAAATTATCGCGCATTCTACGCCAATTTAAGTTTTTTGAAAAAAAAAAAAAAGGAATAGAAAAAATAATGAGTTTGTTAAAACAAAATTTTTTTCCAGACAATATTCCTTGAAAATCTCCTAAAGGTAGTTAGGCAGTCCTTATACATCTATATACGGAAATTTATAATTATGACAAATTTTAATTAAAATAGTATTTTTCACTTTTAGCGGTAAATGTGTATCAAAGTAGAAAACTAGCACTTCGCACCATATATGGGGGGAACGTGACACAGAATATTTTCTAATAAAACATTTTCTTTTTTATTTTTTAAAAATATTTTTTGAAATGAAATAATAAATAAAGGAATGAATGGATAAGTAAATTGAAAATTAATTATAATAATAAATTCATAACTAACTCAATTGATTAATGAGCAAATAAATAAAATAAACTATTTCACTCTGTCCTATTCACTTTGATCTATCATGCACTTGATAATTTTTCCTGAATATTAAAATAAAAATACGCGTAAAACTACTTTAGTCCAAATAATATTTGAAATATTAGTAGCAAGAACTCTAACTTTAATAATAAAAAAATTCATATACCACAAAATGTTACAATATAAGACTGAAAATTTGAAAACACATTGTATTCACTTTTTCTTTGTTTGACTAGAGTCAACTACATGTTTAATAACATAGTTAAAAGCCAGATAGGTGGTACTGAAAACTGGATAACATACTTTACCATTTGCCCCACGTTCCTCTACAATACGCAATTTACGAGAAAAGTTCTTTTTTTTTTTTCAATTCTGGGAACTACCAATAGAGGTAACAAAATATCAGTACAGATAAATGTTTACTTTGAAGTGGAAATTGAATGTAGGGAAATAAGGTCTTATTGCAAAAACTTGCAAATTAATCTGCATATACGTGTTTCGGGGTTAGAAGAAACTCATTTATTAATACATGATAGTGTGAGCTTTTTAATAAAATCCACCCACGTAAAATCTATGTAAAGTCAATCAAGTGAAGGTCACTCAGGGTAATTTTTGATCCCGATTTTCTCTATTTCAAACTCTGTATTTTATTAGTTTTATTATTTACGGCATTACCATATTTAATTAGTTGTATTGTATTCATTGGTGTAAAACGGAAGAAAAACTCTTAAAGCATTGTATAGATGTCTAAAAGTAAAAAATCATAACTATGAAATCCATTTAAAATGAATTATTACCCTGATTGGAAGTTATTTTTCCAGATAGGGACACTCTGAGCCACCTCAGAAATGGGAAGCAGAAAAAAGTATTCTGATAAAAGTAGTGCGACTTTAAACCAGGAAAATAAAATTTCTAAATATTTAAAAGCGCCCCAGATTTTACTTTACAACATTATAAAATGTCTTTTAATCAGAAATATTGCACAGAATATTACAGTGCAGGAAAAGCGATTTCAGTTGGCTCTCTGTTTAACGACTTTCAAGGGACCACGAAAAATCGTCCTTAAGTAAAAAACGTTCTTAAATAGAATGCTTTAAACACTGTAGCGGACCATCTGGGACCGTGAAAAGCCGTCGTTAAATAGAGAAAGTCGTTAAACAGAGAGCAACTGTATATATAAAATAGCATTTAAACAGTAGCTTCGGAATTACTGAATAGGATGCTGTTAGCTCTGTACAATATTGCCAGCTTTTTTTTTTTTCTAAACTAATAAGTAGAAAACTTATTTCATAACCGTGCCTGTTGGGCACGGTACTAGGCCTCTTAATTGTTTTTTTTTTAAATTAAAATACGCTAAAATACTTTGAAGTGATTCTCACATGAATCTAAGTCACCCTGAAAGACTACACGTACTTAGATGTAAAAAAACTGCAGGAATGCTTTGTGGAGAATGCCATTAAAGTACATAAAGATTTATGAATTTTTTAAAAAAAATATTCATTCTGAGTTCGAATGGATTTTTTTAAGCGCTGTCTGCCTTAAAATAAAATATGAATTCGAGCGACCGTGTCCAAAGTTGCACGGTCGACAACAAATTCTGCAATTAGGCTTGAATTTAAAAAAAAAGGCATAATATTTTCTGTTAACGTGTAGAAAAGAGCTATTTTTGGCACAAAATTCAAATAATTAAGACCTTATTTGATTTCTTAAAAAGTTCTAAAAGCTAAAAACCTCTATCTGAATTCCTTAACATCAAATCCCGAGCTCCGGGGCACCCCCCCCCCCTCCCGTGAGTTAATGAGCGACAGAGGACCTCTGTGCTATATTCGGCAAAGATTCGATGTAAACTGGATTTGCACAAGTAACATTCACACACACAAACATGCATCCATTTATATATGTCATGTGTTTCAATACTATTTATTGTTAATATCTTGTAATCAACACATTAGCGTTTAAATGAATAAATTACCAACGTTTTAATGCAAAACAATTGCAAATTGCTGTAGACTAGTGTTTCGTGGTTGTAAAGAACCCCTTTTTCTATGCAAAGAAGTGCGAGTTTTTGGAGGAGAAGTCAGGAAAGCAAAATGACCTTGGCTTTGAAGGATTGCTTTCCTCGGATGACTTTTCATCCAAAAGCTCATACTTCTTTTCATTGAAAAATGGATTCCTTGTAACCCCGAAACACATGTCTGGAGTAATTTTCAACTGTTGTGTATTACAACGTTGTTAATTCATTCATTTAATTTTCATCCAGAAAGGTATTTATTCGTAACATTAGCGTTTGTTTGCTGAAAATATATTGATTACATCTACACGTTAATCTTCTCTTGCATGACGCAAAACTTGCTTTAAATCGTGTCTTAAAAATTATAAACTTTTTCCAAGTAAATTAAAATAACTTTAGTCAATTTTAAACGAAGTGCGTGTAAAACGTAGGAAATAGTTTCATCTCTAAGAAGGAAAATGGAACTTCAAAGGCATGCATTATGTCTGCAATGTGGGGAAAAAAATAGAAGTTTAAGTGTTTAAGTGCAGGAACTGTTTTGATAAAAAGTAAAGTAACTTGTTAAAGTAAGTTCTTCATTTTAGGAACGAAGTCGCAAAACTATGTTTTCCCCTGTAAAATGCACTAAAGGTGTTAAATTGTTTTGTCTTGTGAGATTTAAGTTATTAACGTCGAGCTTTGCTACCGACGTTGCTAAACTAAGTTGTAAAACTTTCTTTTATAACTCTTTTTCATTTTAGTTGGTCTTCTTACTTAGACTTTTATCTCATTTAAAAGCAAGATTTTTTTTGAGAGAAACATTTTATTTTTTCGTTTTTACCTTGGCAAAGCAAGATGTTTAATATTAACATTTTCTTCCCCAAAAGTAGAAAATTGCGTTTGCTTACAAACCGCTATAACATTTTCTGAGATGTCCAAATCTCGCAATTGGAGCAGCTTTGTAATGGAGAAAAAAATAAAGAAAAAAACGAAACTGTGATACTTTAATACGTTTCAGAATGTGTGCCTGAATTAAAATTAAAAAGAAATCAAAGTTGCACGTTATTTTAAGAAAATTAGATTGTCCAGAAACAAAACTTAAATTGAACCACAGAATATGTGCTAGAGAAAAGCATGTGTCTCAGTGCCCAACACTTGCTTTAATAAACTGTAACCGTAATACAAAGAGGGATGTTTAACAAAATGATTTTGTTTACGTACAGCGTTTTAACATTACATAAGTATAAAATTTTAAAATTAATCTTTTGCTAAAGGCTTTTTATATTGAAATTATATCGCAAATTGCGTTGATTATTGGAAATAGTAAAGCAATACAAAATTTGAAGTACTATAATTTAAAAAATAATAAAAAAAAACACCTAATGATTTTAAGCATAGAAAATATAAAGATATTACTAAAATAAATGTAGTAAGATACCAAAACTCGTACAAATTTATTGACGCCAGAGTTTAAGACACATTAAGGATTAAAATTGGCACTGTTAAATGTATGAAGTCTGCTTAAAACAGACATGGACAGACAGGAGCATCAATGAATTTTAAAAAACACTTTTTTTTGGATACTTTACTGTCACTATACCGTTGCTGACATTTTCTCCTATTATCGCTTTGTGATTGGCAGATAGCGAGTCCTAAAATCTATTGCCGTTTGAAAATATTTCTGTTTTTTATTTTTTATGTATTTTTTATTTTTCTTCCTTCCACAGTTATGTGTGTGTGAGGGGGGGTGCAATGTCTATCAAGTTATAGGTTCTTTGTTTGTTTGTGCTTGTTATTCTATTCATTAGATTTCGAAAATTTTCTATGCATATTAAATATTTTTTTGAATGGTATGTTCATTTCATATTGCAATTGTACTCATTTCTTGTTACGTAGACGTTTGCTTTTTATTGGTTGCTTTTTGTATAGTGGTATACCTTTTCAAATATTATAAGTACCTACTCTTTTCGTAAGTTTTCTTGTGTCATTGAAGAATACGAAATGATAGACTGAAATCTATCACAAAACTGCTTTTTAGAAACATAGAGCAAAGATGATTCGCAAAGATTTAAATCGTTAATTAGAAAAAGACTCTCTTTGGATCAAAAAGCACCCCTTCCCCGGATTTCAAAATAACTTGTACCAACTTGCAGGGGCTGGGGGCTCCTGAGCCTTTCAAAACTGCAGTTTTGTACGTTTTAAAAGTAGCTTTCATATTCGTGGTCTTTAGTAATATATTTTGCTCTTTAGCTTGAGGATTTAATTGAGTTGACCCTATGATTTTCCGTTAAAATAGAAACCCTTAAAGTTTGTGAATAAGAAAGACGAAACATGCGAATCGAAAAGATGTAACTATGGCAACGCCGAATAAAACATCAATAATTTTAATGGAGATGAAATTATTTGAACTAGATTTTTAACGGCTTGTAACTTTTTTTCCTTTGGAGATAGAAGCTAAGTTTTTCGACCAAAAGTCAAGTTGGATCTGAAGTTCGTGTAATTTTTCACCCCTTTAATAGGCAATTTACGCGAAATTTGAGCTTAAAAAATTAATTACGAAACAACTAATTCGAATTTTAAAAACTAAAACTCCAGGTGCACACCCCAGGGGCTCGAAGTAATTTTGTACAAAATTTCAAATCTGTAGGTCCTACGGGATTTCCTTCCAGAATTTTTTTGAAACCTTACTTTTATTTACTATAAAGGGATTACAAGAGTCCGGATTATATGCAAATGGATATGTGCATATAAAATTGCATATTTTTACTTCTTTTGACGTTTATGTACAAAATTACATAAAAATATCATATTTTCAAAACAGCATATTGATACTATTATAAATTTCAGATTCTTTTTTTTTTTTTGATTAAATAAAGATTACAAAAAAACTATTTTGTTCTTCATAAAGGACAAAAATTGGGTAACGTGTGGGTTTTTCTCTAGTCATCCTATATTTTAAGGCATACTAGTTTTGTTATACAATTATCGAAAAAACGGTAGTTTGTCGTTAAAAATATAAAAAATGCGGGAATATAAAAGATTTTCACTTTTTCATTCAGATGTGAAAACTGATATTTGCGTGAATGAAAAAAAAGGCTTTTTCTTAAAATAGTTTTTAGCGCATATTTTTGGAATCTTTAGTGCATATTTGATTTGCATGTATATTTCAACGATTTTACTGTGCATATAAACCGGAATCTATTTATTACTATTAATATTATTATTTGCATGCTTTCTTCTTCAGTAAAACTCATAGATTATATAAACAATTGGTAGTTTCTTCGTACAACTCAAAGAACCAGCATGAGATAAATGCTGCATTAGAAGTCTAAGTTTGATTACAGCGAATGCATAACTAGTTAGTCTACTTTAAGAAAGCTAGCGGTATGGCCCCGTTTCAATTATTTATCGCATTATATTCTTGAAGATCCGGACAGCTGGCATTAGCACAACGGGAGGCAAAACGGTGACAGACCGAGGCCTAGTAATTTATAACCTGGAGTTTACGATTAATACAGCTTGAGCGTCGCAGCGCTTTAGCATTATTTTTCACGAAAAATTATTTTTTTTTCCTTTGAATTTTTCTTGGAAAATAAGAAAAAATAAATAAAAACCAAGGCAACAGGTATGTGGGACCACACAAAGAGTGTGAACGCTTTGGAATTTTAACTTTTTTTTCGGCAATTCTTTCGTACAAATAAATGGATGTATAGTGCAATTAATGAGGTGTTAATGTGAGTTGAAATAGTGCGTGATAAGCATGCGTTGGAAGGGAGATATTAGATAAGTTTCAAATAAATAATTTGTAGAGGCTTTAAAACGATATAATTGTTTTGAATGGAGTTTTTAGTTGCATGAAATTCTTTATTCCTGCTTAATTTTCTACCAGTAGCATCAAATTCTATTCCTTAATTTTGGTTGCAATTAAAATTAATGGCGTATGCAACAGTATTTCACTTCAGACATCTAATTAAAGCTAAGAGGGCTAATTAAGGTGCGCCAAAGAGAACCCCCCCCCCCCTCCTTCAAAAAATAATTCAAACTGCAAATTCTGAATAAAGATTTTAATAGTTTCAAGCTTACATTTAGAAAATAAGCATTACAGTATGATCGGTCAGAACATTACCTAATCCCCCCCCCGCCCCCCTACATTCACGATTTTTAATTTTTGTTTTTTTAGTTACGCACCCCCCAGTGGTGGTTTTTGGGATTTCCTGGAT
This sequence comes from Uloborus diversus, assembly GCF_026930045.1. NCBI lineage: Eukaryota > Metazoa > Arthropoda > Arachnida > Araneae > Uloboridae > Uloborus > Uloborus diversus. The sequence goes on from NC_072737.1 coordinate 154,510,028, forward strand.
TCAGTTTTTCTAGAAAAATGCTTAAAAAATATGGTTTACAATCTGTTTCTTCGATATTTACAATCCCCCCCCCCCTTAAATATGTCAAATGCTCTATTTGAAACTGAAAAACAGGAGGGGAGGAAATTTCGTGGGGGAAAAGTAGGGGGACACCGAAAATATACTATCAACTTTTTAAAAATGGGTTTTTTTTCCCGTTTGTAAGCTTCCCGTGGGCCGTAGACGGAAACCCTTCATTTAAATGCTTAATTTTTCTGGTTTGAAGTTGCACTTTTTGTCAACTTAAAAAAAAAAAAAAAAAACACACACACACACATCACATTTCTTACGTGGTTCACTGTTAAAACTGCGGGTTGCGTATGGTACCTTTTACGGTGAAACGTTGTAACTCCAGAGGCACTTTTTAAGGGTTTCATTTTGCCACCTATGGCACCCTTATGGTTGCCAAAGTGAAACAAATTGCACCGTAAGAAGTGCCATAGGTTGCCATACGGGACCAACTGGTCCTTTTTATTGGAGACTTTGGTGTGCCTTAGGAACCAAACGCCCCCCATCCCCCCCCCCCAAGGAGGCGCTGCTGCTTCATCCTAATAAGTGCCATATGCTAACTGCAGTTCCAACAATGTTCAAAGATATCTTAAGTGACAGAATAATTTAAAACCACATAATAATTCATTTTAAATGGATTTTATAATTATTATTTATTATATTTAGGTAGCTACAACGTACTTGAGGAGTTTTCCTTCAGTTTTATGCCAATAGATAACACAATCAAAAAATGAGCGAGGCTCTAAAAAATAGAAAAAATGTGAGTCAGTTACCCTGCTGCTCTTCCAGATATATCTTGGGGAACATTTTTAATTATTTTCATTCGCATACACGCCCTACAAGCAAAAGACTGAATTGGATTCAATTGGTTCGATCGACTTAACACCATCCGAGTTCAGCTGAGTCAAACATATTTCATCAAAAGGCCTCTTTACGCGTTTAATGACAACCTTCCATAACCGCACATCTTAAAGATTACAACAATAACACCAATTCGCTGCTTAATTCATACTAGCAGTATTTATCGTCCACAAGAATTAAGTTCATTCTTTGGCAATCATTAATAACTCAAGCGACATAGAATTCGTAGGAACATGGAGGTTATAATTTTGCCAAGCCCTTTCGGGCGCGGGCCTTTTCCCACCCTCAAACTTTTTTTAAATTAATTCGATGACTGTTAGCGTCCGAACACATTAAGCAGAAATGCCGGCTGCAATTACAGTCGGCGCCTGTAGCATTGAGCAAGCATTTAGAGAAAAAGCATGGTAAATAATTACGGACAAACCGGCAAATGCTTATCCAATCTTGTTAAATGGAGAAAGCAAATTACTGTGATTGGGATCGCATTTTCAGGTATTTATTACTTCGGAACATTTAATACTGAAGATAGTTAATGGTCTGGTGTCTGATATTGTTTTTTAAGGGTTTTCATTATTTTTGACGAATAATAGGATATCATACGGTATGTTCTTTACTTGGAAAATAGCTAAAGGCAGATCCTGTACGAACATTTTTTAATGAAAACATATTGTTGAAAAACTTTGGATGACTTATTTCTGCATTATCTCGTAACCTATGCAATATACAACAAATGTATCAATGAAATGTGCAACAAATTACTCCAAATATACTGCGTACTTCAGTATTTTGTCATACACATGTATGTATATAGATATACACTTATTCAACAGAGAAGCTATTTTTAGCTTTAAAAATCCAAGATATGTGGTGGGGGGGACCAAGAGAAATTTTTTGAAAGTATTATTAGCATAATCATTAGCATGAAACACATAAAACGTAAGAAAAAAAACAGTTGATAATCGACAACAAATTTTTCAGTGAAAAATACAATCTTAAAAAAGAGGCGTATAGGAGGCAAAGGTAGGTATGTCCAATAAATAAATAAATAAATAAATAAAATAAAATAAAATATTTTTTGGAAAATTCACATATCTATAGCTATAAAAAGATACGAGTTGCAATAACTTTTCTTGTTTCGCATTTAAACCATTTAGAGGACTTTTTTGAAATTCTCTGACTGTCTCAACCTATCTCGGTGTTGCAGCGAAAAAAAAAATAAACGCATTTGCGAAAATATTGGAATTGGAGATAGTACCTATTTTTACAGCTACACATTACAAACATAAACCATGTTGAAAGTAAGCGAAAATTTTGCATAGGTGTACATTTTTTAAAATTTGTTTTTGCAGGCTGAAGTTATTGAATTTTGAAAATAATAAGATTGTAACAGTAGACAATATATTGCTATTCTTTTCAAGTGCATATGAAATACTAAGTGGATTTTTTGAATGTCAGATACCCTTATGCATCCATAAAGTGAAGAAAAAATGGCGGAAAAAAAAGAAAAAAAATGGAAAAAAAAGAAAAAATGGCGACACTCTTGACCGGTTTCAATAGCTGCTGGAAGCCAAGAAGCCAGCCTCAAATGCATTTTTCTCCTACTTAACTATAGTTCATGACCATGTTTTAAATTTATGGCGACCGCGTCAGATATCTATTCTATTTGATATCGGAACACCATCTGTTGACATTTGATGGCGAGTTCCTTAACTAACTGGTTTTGCATCTTTGCAACGTGCAATTGCACATGGCAAAGCACGTAATTTATATCTTTCCATTAAATGCTCAAAGTAACTTTCGGGAACAAATAAGGCGACATGGTGCTTTACGTGTGCGTGGATGGAACTCCAAATTAACTTTGATTCTGAGCTTTTTTTATGTGTGAATAGGTACCATTTGCATATTGAGAAGAATTGCTCGTAAAAAATATGACATCAAAGGTCCTTCTACAAGTGTTTGTTAATCCGGCCGCATCGGTAAATCAGGCCATTATTGTCGAAACCTTAAGAGGAGACAAATGATGAAAAACAATCTGATGTCTCTCGTAGTTGCATTTTTATTTATTCATTCTTTTTCTTTCTTTAGAAATGTACTTCTCAAAATTTATGATTTCTTAACTTTTAGTTATGGTTCAGTATCGTTTATGATTCACAGCAAAATTAAAACATTTCGGCTGATTTAGTATAATTGGAGAAAGTTATCGATTTTAGTCCATTTCAGAAAAAGAAATTGGGAGTTCCTGGTTGGTACATTCATTGACCTGTCACGCCTAAGGACGGGATTTAAAATTTGGCTCTTGTCACTGGATTTTCAAGAAGCACAAAATCGTCAACGTTCATGTCGTATGATTTTGCGGCATGCTAAAAACCACTTGAGTATTCATTTTATTTGAATACTCCTTGCTAATTCTTAGCACAATTTTGCACCGTCAAGTCCAGGTGCCCCATCTGGTGGTCAAACTGTGAATTAACATTCTTAAAAGTTATAATGGTTATCCCTTAATGGTGGTGTCACATGAAAGAGGGTTACCATCTGCTGTAGAATGCACTACGACTGCAAATAGGAAAGAATACTAGCGCAACCATAATTTACCTTCTGCGAAGGCGTGAAAAGAAAAGACTGATAGAGGGGTTTACCCTCCCTCGCGCTGCTCTACTAGTGAAAATCCAAAACTCAATGCCATTTGAAACAAACAACAAACTGTTCATGGTTTGAACTTTTTTTAATGGTAAGTCAATTGGACAACTAAAAAAAAATGTAAAAATAAAAATTCCTACTTCATTTAAGTCCAGTAACAAGCCAGCATCCTTCTGTAATACATTACATTGCTTCACGTGACAAAGTGTCATATGGCAACCTCATGTCCGATTTATGATGCATAGAGGACAACAAGGCCAGAGGGTGCTTGAAGAATCTTCAAAACAACACGGAGTTTCAAAAATGAGACAGAGCGATAAACCTAGCCAAATAAACCTGTAAAACTTTTGCAGAACGAGTAATTTCTTTCATAATAGCTGTAAATTGAAATTTGAAGGTAGCAGGATAGTTTACAGTTGGATATTTGTTCATCAGTTCCCGACATTGTTTCTCGCATCGGCCAGCAGGAATTTTCGATTTTCAAACGAATGTAGAATCGAGAGATGTGCATGAAAGGGCCAGCAATTCGGCACGTAGTCAACTTCAACCTCTAACATTACCATTTTTTAAAATTCTTGTATGAAATAAATACAAATCCAATATTTGCTTTCTTTCTGGTGTAACGATTTTAATGAATAATATTAAAATCCGGCACTTTTTTACTGTCAAATTATAAAATTTGCTCTTCTTGTATAGTTATCTGGATTGCATCGATCGTTTCTTGAGCAATCTATTGCTTTTTGTTTTCTTAGCACCGGAAAAAAGCGTCTCTCCCTTTTTCAAAACCATTTTTAAGTACGCAATTTTTCATATTTTTGTGTGCTATAAGAATGCCCGGGAGTTACGGGTCAAACCAAGTATCAAAGCATTCTGAACTTTTTAAGAAACTGATTTAGCCAAGTTGTATACGTAACTGACGTAGACAACAGATAAAATGAAATTAAACTTTTTTTCACAAACCTGGTTTTGAAAATATAATTTCAGTTTTTAAAACTTAACAGCAATCAATAGAGCAGATTTTTCCGCGCAAGGCTGAATTTGTTCGGCCATTCTAAATTTATTAGAACTGGGTCATAAGTGTTTTATCTCGAAATCGAGAGGTTTTCACCTTTTCAAATCATTAACTAGCTAAGAAATAAATAAATACCTTTGTGCAGAGAAGTATAAGGAAATAACCAATGTTACGTAGCACAAAACTACCAATGCTACGTAGCACAAAACTACGCATTTCCCCTTTCATCAGCAGCTGTTTTTTCCCGTAAATGATTATCTCAACGTTTTTCCCCTTCAAACGTTTCGTTAAAATTATTAGACGATCGAAAAAGGCATTATTTCATACTAATCATTAAATACATTAAAAAAATATATATTTGTGTCAAAGTTTTTTAATTGCATGTTTTATTTCCTATTAAAATTGCACATACTTCTTATAGTATATATGACTAAATTTTTAAATGATTTTACACACATTTCGGTTAAATTTGTGAAATACTTTGATTTACTAGTGCTTTTGACGTATGTTGTTTGGTAGAAAGAAAAAATACAAAAAAATAGTCCAAACGGTTCAAAAAACTATTATAGTCTTAGATTAATCAAATATTGAGCATAGAAATTCGAAAAGATAAAATAAAAAAAATAAATAAAAAATAAAAAAAAAACAGCTCAAAAAATCACAAACAATAATTTAAAGCATGGATAGGTATTGTAATTTCTTAAATAACTCATGGGTTATTTTTAATAAAATGTTTCTAGAAACAATAGTTGATTCTTAGAAACTATGCAAAAATTTTTTAAAAGTCAGTAAAAATCATTTGTAAAGTCGCAATTCAGGGGGGGAAAAAACGCAAGAAGGCGAAAATCACGTAAAATACTATAAGTAACAAAATTCATAAGTATCAGTTTAACTGATAGAGTATTAAAGAGTGTAGGTTCCTTGTTTATGATGTCCAAAGTTTATTCTACATCTTAAAGTAGCAAATCAAAAGATATCGGTACATCTTTTCCTTCAACATTCATTAATTCCCCCCGTTGCTTTGACATGGCCGCCAGAGTTTGTACTCTCTGTTTCAAAATACTTCTTAGCTATGTTTAACGAGAGAACTGACGCTTGCGCCTCCCCATAAACAATGATATCTTCTGCAGAAAATGACACCTCTCGCCAACCACCCCGATAAATCAGAATCAGAAGAAACTTGTTGACTTTGCGCGCAAAGTTTAATCGAAGTGTTTTCAGAGATGGGGCAGGGGTGCCCACAGGGAAGAAGGGATTATGGCGCAAAGTGCGCCATCAAAAATTGGAGGGGGGGGGATTTTTTTTAAATTTATTTATTTAAATTTAAAAAAACTTAATTCATTCATTAATTTTAATTAATTTATTGATTTATTTTTAAATCGAATTATTTATTTTATTTTATTCTGTTCATATTTTTTTCCATTTATTTATAAGTTTCTGTGTGTATGTGTGTATGTTATTGGTGTAGTACATAACTTTCTAATAAATAATAATACTAATTAAAAATAAATAAATAAATTTTAAAATAAATAAACAAATGAAAAAAAATATAAATAAATTTATAGAAATATTTTTTTTAAATAAATCAAATAAAAAAACAAAGCTAAAAATAAAAAATAAAAAAGAGAAAGAGGGTTGGGAAAATTTTGGGGGAGGGGGGATTTTGCCATTGAACTTGGGGGGGGGGTACCCCTGAGATGGGCCAAAGGGAAGAAAAGTTTGCCCTTCATATGATGTAATAGACAGACAACCAAATTTACTGCTTATTGCATAACAGATGTAAAAACAAGGCTGAGATAAATATTCAAGCCAGAATTAGTGTGCGGAATAAGTAAATAACTGGTACTAAAAGAAAATGCAAACAACAACGTTAGAAAACGCACATTTTCATAAAATAGGTATTTAAAGTCAATTCGTTGCTTTTTAACGTGAATTTTACATTTTATGAATAAACTGGAAAATCGTCCGTCAAGATATGACGGGTAAAAATTGCTTCTGCATTTGAACGAAGCAATTGCCTGTTTGGTGATATTTTGATAGTTGAAATTTTAACCCCAACTCGAGTGGATTAACCCTCAACTCCAGTAGATAGCATTCATCGTTGATCCTTTTTTCGTTTCTTCCTTCCCCTGAAATGATACAGTCGTACAAGTAAAACAGTTAAGTTACCGGATCCAGTTCAGCCTTGTCACAATAAAGCATTTCCTTGCATTTTAAACATTCCCAAAACACATTTTCAAATTATCATTCTGTGGCACATGCTTCATTGTTGATGAAGTCAGGAGCGTTACTCGATCATTGGCTATCATACGTATGAGGATGTTGTTACCGACAAGTGTGAAATGCCGGTATTATATATAATAGAATGCCTTGGCCGGCCATTTTTAGGTGAAGTATAAAACATGAAAATTATCACACAACTTTCTTTTTTACGACCCTTCGATTCTCAAGTGTCAAATGTGGTACAAAAGTTTTGCATTTTTGAAAAAAGGACGCACGGCAGGTAGTTTTAAAACTATTTGTATCATATGAAGCAGTGAGACGCAAAGGGATGTAAGTGGACATTTTCAAGTCTTGATTAAAACGCGTGTAAAGATAACTTCCTAGGTAGGCTTTCATTGATTTTTTTTCCAAATCGTGCTGTACTGCAGCACCTACCAGGAGTACTAGTACAATCTCTTGCCCCAAGAGAAGAGGAGAGGTTCACCTACCATTTGTACTGGTTATCTCCAAATTTTTAATATCGCCACTTATATCCCTTTGCTTCTCGCTGCCTCATATGTGAAGCAAAGTAAAATGCCTCGGAAAATTTCTTTTTTCGTCAACATTTGATAATAACTGTCAAGGATTGAGGTTTTAGCATCGAATTGAGTGAAAACGAGATGTCCTCCCGCCGTTGATATGGGATCTTTATTTCCATTCAAACATACACTTTTGAAGTATGTTTCCGTTGTATGTGTACTCTGCGCTAATTTGAAACAAAGTAAAAAAAAAAAAAATACGAAATATAACAGCATAGCAACTTGTAAAATTTATTTGCATCATCTGTGATGCAATGAACCCCAGTGGCGGTTGGACCTATCTTTTACGTCAGTTTTAGTTTGTTTTTTGGTTTTATTTACGTACGAAATTAAGGCGGGTAAAAACATTTCTTGAGTTAATTGTTTTGCTCGAGGTGTTTGCTATGCATTGTTACAAGTTTTGCTGTAATTTTCTAAATTTCGATTTTTTTGAAATTTTGAATTTTAACGTTTCATGAATAACGATGATTCCGATTGGAGCTCTGTCATTTGAAGGTCACTGACAAAAAACAAAACATTGCACCGACTGCAAGATGTTTTTGCGAATGTCTGTTTCACGACGAAACGAAATTGCTTCATTTCGTGACAATGAAAAATCGATGTAATGTTGCCACAACACATTAAGAAAGCTCATTTTCTTTCAGTATTTTTGTAGTAGTGTATATATTGTGTGGTGAGCACTTAGACTAAACTAATTAAAATAATCTTCCTCAGAAAAGAAACATTTCTGATTGAAGTGCCTGATTTCTATTTGCATCACATGAAATACATGCCCCCCTAGTCCCCCCACCCCCCAACTGAAATAATCATTGCACTTTTCTACTTCATACTGATCAAATCATTTATTTAAGTACATTTTACAAAATGCTAAGTTTTTATTTTTCGCTCGTGTCCGAGAAAGATAATAACTAGGGATTCTATCGAATGTGGCAAATACTATTTAGGTGAAGCATGAAAAAAGGTCTTCATAAATGATAAAGCTATCATGTATGTTACAGGTGAAGTATGAAACGTCGACATTCTATAGATTGTTCAACGTTGTCTTTTCATTCCAGAGATTTTTAGGAAAAGTATAAAATCATGAGAATGGGGTTGTTTCCAAAATTTAAAAGTATTTTTTATTGAAAGAGCATGCTTAAAAACATAGGATCTGATCATTTTTTAAATAAACTGTCTAAGTTTAATATTTTAAAAAATTACTTCATTTCGCGCTTTCATTTGCAGATGACATTACAAATGATGAAATGCCATTCACTGTTGCCATTCAGAAGAACACAATGTTTAATTCGTATCTTTACTCACATGTACTGGCAAATGCTTTGGTTGATAAGCAAGCGTAGAGGCAATTTTGAATTTGCTGCTTGATTATCATATCGTTTAAACGCAGTGAAAAATGCGCCAAAGGACATCATTTGTGACGTCATAAAGACCACGCCTTGTTTGAAAAATTGGACATATTAAAAATTTAATTAAAAAATAACTGTTAGTAAAATGAAAGTATTTTCTGGGTCCAAGTTATTATTTTTTTCTTCTTATTCTATCAATTTCTGTGACTAAAAGCAGTACTTTTAATTGAAGGAAACAACCCCATTATTAACTAATTTTTTGTTCAACTAATTTAAGTAAAACTGCGTATTTTGATAGTCCCGAACAAACCGCAAAGTGCAACTGTTAAATTATGAGTCTGAAATACGAGTTAAACATTACATGCTTTGCCACGTGACATTCGAAACGAATCAGAGATTTATTTAATATTTTGTTGGTTTCACGTATTTGGCATTCTATAGGAGGCTCATATTATAGAATGCTTTTTATATAGAATGCTTATATTACGCAATGTGTCAAATGTGAATCATCGAATTATAAGAGTATTAAAAAAAGAGGGGAAAAAGGGCATTTTTTTACAGTATGGATGTTGCATTACATTCTTTAATGCAACAATTTACTTTAATTTACTAAGAGCTGATTTTAAATGATAATGGAATTCTTGATAGGATTTCTAACAACTAGGGCATTTTATGGCAAAACTTACATTTTGGTCCGGACGTGATAGTTTATATTTTATTTCATTCAAAATAATAATTTAAGAGGGTAAATAGCAAAATTTTGTTCTTCGAGAAATCAGAAACGTGTAATTTCTTAAGCAACTAATTTTATTCATTACCTTTTAAAATTATTACTATTTACTGAAATAAATGAGCTGTCACATGCTGACAAAAAGAAGGATTTTTCGTTGCGTGTGGAGCGAACTAACTGGATTACAGATTATACATTTGTCGTGTAACGAAGTCCTCAAACATCGAATTGTAACCAGAAATAAACTTAATGCACGTCTATTTAAAATTATGTATTTTTTATTGTAATGTGTGCAGTTTCGAAGTATAATTATTAATAGTTTCGAAAATCTAATTTTTTGATATCGAGTGCATCACCCTGTAATAAGGGAGAGTGTTGTACTTTTAGGACCCTTGCTAAGAATCTTTTATAAGCATCCATTTCTTTTCTTTTCTTTTTTTTTTTTTTTTTGTAATCTCTAATAGTAACTTTCACCACTAAATGGTGTCAAAGTAAAAATCAGCATCAAAAGAATTAAACTGACGATTTTGTGAGAGAAAGGAAATTTCATGATTCCAAAGTAAATATTTTCTTCGTTTTAATTCCATTTTCTGTCTTTGTATTTGTAAAACTAATAAACGGAATTTTATTTTGTTATAAAAGATAAGTACTTTAAATATTTTGTTATGAGATAGTAATGGTAGTGAATCTAGTTCGACCAGGATTTTGGTTTTTCTTAAACCACGTGGAAATTGTACCTTGGGACAACCAAACATATTGTACCTTAGGACACGTCTCAAGGCGCAAAATATGCACGGTTCTTACTAATTAAGAGATGCTAGGAACAAGAAAATTTTTTCTAATATTATGTAGTCTTTAAACACATTTAACGTTAGACAAAATTCATTAATACATTAGTTATGATTCATGATTCATTATTTAATTCTTTACCATGAAAAAAGTATTTCTTTTGTTTTTTGGTGCAAAAGTGGTTCTAGTATATGACTGTTTCCTGAATCATGAAGACTTTCCCATGGTACAACAGGATGTGTCGCAAGGTACAATAGGATGTTGTATCTTGGGACAGTTTGAAACTCTTACTTCAAATCAGGGCTCGACTAACTAAAAGTGAGGCCCAAGGTCCACAATAATTTGGATGCCAACTGAAGGCTATTATTTTAAAAATGTGTGTATTTTTTGTATAGTTGTAATGCTATGCATAATTCTTTAAGTAATTTGGGGGCCCTTAGGAAGAGGGGGCCCAAGGCCCGGGCCTAGTAAGCCTGTGCGGTAATCAGACCCTGCTTCAAATGGCTGGCAATGTTTTGTTTATAAACTGTCTGAATTTAAAATATATATCTTTACTAATAATAAAGCTGAAAGTCTCTCTGTCCGGAGGATGTCTGGATGTCTGTAGGATGTCTTTAGGATGTTTGTGATTACTAATAATAAAGCTGAAAGTCTCTCTGTCCGGAGGATGTCTGGATGTCTGTAGGATGTTTGTAGGATGTCTGTGACGAGCATAGCGCCTAGACCGTTCGGCCGATTTTCATGAAATGTGGCACAAAGTTAGTTTGTAGCATGGGGGTGTGCACCTCGAAGCGATGTTTCGGAAATTCGATTTTGTTCTTTTTCTATTGCAATTTTAAGAACAAAATTATCATAAGATCGACGAGTAAATTACGAAATTATCATAACGTGGAACTGTAACATGGGTACAAGCCAATTGGCGAGAAAATTCACCATACATTATTTGTAAATATACAGGCGAACCAAAAAACCTTTTAATTTTTCTATTACGGGCAAAGCCGTGCGGGTACCACTAGTATATATATATATATATATATATATATATATATATATATATATATATATATATATATATATATATATATATATATATATATATATATATATATATATATATATATATATATTGCAGATAAATATGTTGGGGTATTTTAATGTGACTTTCAGATTTTAAATTTGATTTAAATAGTTGACGTTAAAAATTAAAATATGAAAAGTATCCCCCCTATAGATGCTACTCTCAAAATCATCGAACTTGTTGTTTCCGTGAAAGTTCTATTCTTCGCAAGAAATGGCGTGAAATGTTTTTAAATGTGCCAAATGCTGTTATTGAATTTCTGAAGGTGTGAGAGAGTAGTAACCTTTTTCAAAGAAGGGTTAGACAAGTGCGGAAGAAGAAGCGACTATGAAGCATGTGGTGTCTCAGAAAATAATGACCCTTGCATGCTTAATAGGAAGAAAAGACTCAGGGATATTTTTCTGCTGTCACACGCTGGAAGCAAGAATTAACTTTTGAACTGACGTAATGGATTAAATGGGTGCTCGACACAAAAAATGGTAAGAATGTTTTTTTAATGAGTAAAACAACTTTTTGAAACATAGAAGCTTTCCTTCGTGGTTCATGTTGCAAGGAATTCTATGAACTAGGCATTAGTTTGAGTTTCACGTACTTCATTCTTACATTGGGGGTCATGAAATTGAGAAATTGCCTACTTTTTAAATCTGCATTTCAGAAGTAAAGAATACCTGCCCAGAATGCAGATATGAGCCGGCGCTAAATGGTGTCGATGTAAAGCCAGTTTTTTTCTTTCTGTATCTATTGTGATTGATTGATAACGTAAAACGTACTGGTAATGAGAAATTAAATGTGTGCGGGTTGGATTAAAAAAGGTTCATTTTTAAGAGACAGAGACTCGGTAGTACGCAAAAGCATGTATCAGTGCCAGTATAATTTAAATTTGCATACATGGAAAAATTCTAAGTGTAAATGCATTAAAACTAAATAAATGAAGAAAGAAATAAAAGTTTAAAATAAGAAATAAAAAAGAAACAATGGGGTCGTTTCCAAAATTTTAAAAGATTTTTTTTTCTGAAAGAGCATGCTTAAAAACGTAGGATCTGACCATTTTTTTAATAATTTGTTTAAGTTTAATATTAAAAAAAAATTACTGAAATCGGTGCGCTTTCATTCTTTAAGCTTCTACCGATGTCATCACAAATGATGAAATGCATTCTATGTAGCCACTCACAGAGCAAAATATTTTATTCGCATCTTTACTCACGTGTATTGGCAACGATATGGTTGATAGCAAGCGTAGAGCGCAATTTTAATTCGCTTCTTGATTATCATAACGTGGAAACGCTGTAGAAAGATGCGCCAAAGAGCAACATTTTTGACGTCATCAATACCACGCCTTGTTTGAATAATCGGATATTATAAAAAATTAATTAAAAAATAACTATTGGGCAAATGAAAGCATTTTCTGGGTCCATGTTATTATTATTTTTTTGCTTATTCTATAAATTTCATTTACAAAATGTACTACTTTTGACTGAAGGAAACAACCCCATTTTTGATCCCTTTATATATTGTAAAGAAAAATGATCGCGTGTGTGTGTGTGTGCGTGCGCGTACTTGTGTATGTAGGTAATACTTTTTCTATGCAAAGATACTCTCTTGACAGATTGGAACGAAATTTATCAACTCAAATTCTTGCTGGAAGTATCGCGCAAGTTCCCATTCGAAAATTCAACTTTTTTTTTCTTCCAATTTTATAATTTCAATACTGTGATTTATTTTCAGTGTGAAAAAAAAAATCGTCTCAGTTTCTCAAATTCATTTTAAATCTGAAAGAAAACTATAGCGTATGAATTATTTTTGACGGCTCTAGACCGTGAGCAAAGGAGGAAAAAACTTTTGTTTTATCAAATAATTTATTTCTTTCATCAAATGTTATTATTTTTGTACAACATTTGATGTTTATAATAAAATAGTAAATGAAATATTTTCAGTTAAAGCAATTTTTAAAATTTCAATTGGGAGCTAGCGGGTCGTTTATTTTGACACAAATTCTGGAGGTTTAAGTTAAATTACCTATTCGTAATTTAGTTTCACAACTTAAGAGCTCCACTTTAACTATTATAACACCCAACAATAATTGTATAAACAACGTAGATACAGCACACATTATCAGATTGATTGCATGCAATCAATTTGTTAATTTGTGCTGTATCCAAGTTGTTTATACTGTTACTTTGTTGCACATTTGATTCTTTTCGTAATATAACACCTTTAATGAAACTGAAGTATTTTCGTTGAGGGTACGTATACACATAATAGAGTACGTGACTGGAAAAGAATTGAGAACCCCTGCTCTATAACACACATCATGACAACTCACAGAGAAAATGCTAGCAAATTGCTTGTAGTACTCATTATAGAGACGAGGTTTTAGTAAGTCATTATAACTGAAAACAACTTGAAGGTTAATTTTGCTTTCACTTCAAGAGAAATGAAACTTTCGATTAGAAATAATTTTTTCAAAAAAAAAAAAAAAAACACAGTAATTAATAAGGACTATATTCCAGTCAAAATTTCTCTCTAATAATTTTTAAAGACGGGTGAAATTTTTACAAGGACCCTTATAATGAGAGTAATAATGTTGGTATTTTCAGACCCGATTGCTGAAAAAAATTGAGTTCTTTTGAAAAAAGAACTCCTGAATCAAACCTTTGCTGTTGTGTGACCATAAATTGCAACATATATGCAGGATAGATGAAAGATTTGGACCTCAAATTTAATGTACAATATTTTATTTAAATTGAAAGATATTATTATTTATAAATTGCCTTATTTTGTAGTTGGAATATTGGGCTAATTTTCCTTTAAACCGTGTGTTTCTTTTGCATGAGTCTCTGGAGTAAATGAAGTTGTCTCTCTTACGGAAAAAAAGTTTATTGGTGTATCGTCAGTTTTTTACGAGAAGGCACTTCGCCACGCCCTTTTGAACGCAGAGTTCCATTTTACGCGGGGATGATCGGTAGGCATTCCACGCGCTTCTAAAGGAAACAAGTATACAGCTTTAACTTGGGTGTGCATTTTAATGTGCAAAAAAGTCTTAGTGTCCTTCACATCGCTTGCTTCACTTGGCTGTTGTCATTTTAGTAAAATCTTACATTTTAAAAATCACTCCTTTTACAACAAAATGCTATGATCCGAATATACCTTCTGTCGTAAACAGCGATATAAATATCATTGGATACCACGTGAAGAGGGAGGAATCGAACGCCTTCTTGTGAAAAACGGACTATATATGTGCAATGCATTACAAGCTAAATGGTGTAAAAAAGCTAATTGGTTTATATGTACAATGCATTACAAGCTAAATGATGTAAAAAAGCTAATTGGTGTATATGTCTAATGCAATACAAGACAAAGGGCGTTAAAAAGCTAGTTGGTGCATATGTACAATGCATTGAAAGCTAGATGGTGTAAAAAAGCTAACAGATGTAATGTATGTACAATATATGATATGAGTTCGTGCTGAAGGATAAAAATAGGGTCATTGGGCGATTAAATGAAGAAAACAATAGTTAAAAAATGAAATATAAATTTTCACTCAATCGCCACTTCAAAAAATAAATTACCGACCTAAAAGTGTTAAGAGTTAGATGATTAACTTTCTTTTCCATCAAAATCTGGATGCAGCATATATATGAACTAACTTAAGAAACATATTACTTACACTAACTAACGCATGTAGGACTATAAATTTCAAAAGTTAAAGCAAAATTATTGCTTTGCATGTTAAGTTTTAAAAAAAGTGCCTCTATTTCAAAAAATGGCTTCTAATGAAAATGTTACTACTGCAGCTGGGGACAAAAGAATTCTTCCAGTTTTGCTCTTTAGTTGGAGCACACGCAGAGAAGGATCATTCTTTTAAAAAAATAAGTTTGAAAAAAGAAAGCTTTACAATCTTCTTGAAGAAAACAAAGTGTCTTAATATGGTATTATAATGTTTCCAAGAAAAACAAGGTTCGGGTGCTTCCAAGAAACACCATTGCAGCAGATTTGACCCTGGAATATCAATTGCAAAGTCTGAACTTGCACTACAAGCCAGTCTGACACTTCGATGGCTTTTATTTTGTTCCCTTTATTTTCGTTATACCTTAAAAACTAAACAAATGGAAAAGAAGTCGTCAACCTTTTTGCTATTTTATTCTTCTTACTGCATGTCTCATACATCACCTGGTAAGCCAAACAGGACCCAGGGTCCTTCAAGATGCGACCCGGAGTCATTCGAAATTTCGAATGCAGAGGGTGAGAGGAGGGGTCTTCGCTCGTCTAATTAGTAAGGGTGTCCAGGTCTTCAGGAGGGGGTCACTGCTTCTTCGAGGGGTCAGCAGGTATGGGATGCGTCAGGCTGTTTTATCGCGGCAGCCATCTCTGAGGAGAATATAGATTTGTGTGGCCCGTTCCGATGGGGTGGGTGGTAAGAAATATATCACGTTTTTAGGGACCGCATGCCGTGCCCTTGTGCAGCTATGCCCTTGTCATGCTGCCTGCATTCATTGTCACTGCTTTTTCGGCATGAAAGGGACCAGTCACATAATGCGTCCGCTGCATAGGCATTGATTACTATTTAGTTGAACACAAATTATATTGGACTCCAATGACCTCTTATTGATTGAGCTCTAACCCTCCTCCATTCTTGTTTCCTCGTTCGTATATATGTTAATCTTTTTCCTTTATTGAATTAGTTGTGCGTATTGAAATTCTACATTTTGTTCTTGATAAGTACTGGGCAGTCAGATCTCCATGCATTGAATTCCAGTTAGTGATATGTAACAACAACAACAATTGTTTAATTGCAACAAAATTACCTTGTTCATGAAATACACCGCCAGCTCAGTCAATACCAGCCGAGGACTGCAGTTTCGTGCTTATTAGCACTCATCAGCCTGGCATATGAAAGTGACTGAGCTGGAGGTGGAAAACCTCTTTAGGAAGCCAAGAGTGCCAAACAAACTGGTAGCTAATTTTGAATTAGCTCACACCAGACGAGTGACCGAAGCAATGGGTCGGTTCAACTCGAATATTGAAGGCAAGGCAGGGGTATATTCTGGCAGGGTATATTCTGTAACTTACCACCCTATAGCCAGGGCTAAGGCAGAAATACATGAAATACACCTCTAGCTCAGTCAGTACCAGCCGAGGACTGCAGTTTCCTGCTTATTAGCACTCATCAGCCCGGCATAGGATTGATCGTGCTGGAGGTGGAAAACCTCTTTAGGAAGCCAAGAGTGCTAAACAAACTGGTAGCTAATACAGATTTAGCTCAGACAGGTGAGTGACCGAAGCAATGTTTCGGTTCAACTCGAATATTGAAGGCAAGGCAGGTATATTCAGTAAGTTACCGCCCTATAGCCAGTGTTAAGGCAGAAATACATGAAATACACCGCCAGCTCAGTCAATACCAGCCGAGGACTGCAGTTTCCTGCTTATTAGCACTCATCAGCCCGGCATAGGATTGATCGAGCTGGAGGTGGAAAACCTCTTTAGGAAGCCAAGAGTGCCAAACAAACTGGTAGCTAATACAGAATTAGCTCAGATCAGACAGGTGACCGAAGCAATAGTTCGGTCACTCAGTTGATTCATGTGGAAAAAGTGATATACTAATTTTCATTGAAATTTTAGCCATGTTTACGCTCATTAGTATAACAATTTGATTTAGTTTGATTTTAGTGTTTTGAAGTTAAAAATAAACATGGAATTAAATCGTTTGCACTAGGTTTGTATAACATTTTCTTAAAAATAACCCTTAATTCACCCTCCACTCTCTAGTTCCCCTCTTTCCCACACAGATGAAATTGCAAGAAACAACTTGCACTGAACCTATATATGCATTTTATGTCCAAAAAGAATTTTTTTTAATCAATTTTTCTTTGACAGTTTTTCTGAAAAATTCCTTAAAGGGTTAAAACAACATGTGCTGGGTAATTTACGAAAGCAAACATCAGCATATCTATACTAATAACATAAAGCTGAAGAGTTTGTTTGTTTGCTTCAACGTGCTAATTTCATTAACTGCAGATTCGAATTGAAAATGTCTTTTTGCGTTGAATAGTCCATTTATTGAGGAAGGATTTTTTTTAAATTAGACTGACCGAAATATTTGCAATTGCAAATTCAATGTTTAATTAATTGTTTAGTTCTATGAATTCCTAATAGATGGCTGGGTAAGTTAACTCATCGAGAGGGCGCTTGCCAACAGTGTCGATAACTGCGAGGAACCATGCCTCGCGGCTCAGACGCGTGGTCGGCTGCGCTATTGTGGGACTGTTGTGGTCAGCGAACTGATTTTTGAATGCGTTTTTTTTTTCGATATTTAAGTACATAATTTGGTTTTGTAGAATATTTATATTTCGTTTTGTTTTCCTGATTTCTTAAGCGTTTATTTTTGTTCTTATAGTTGAAGATCGTTACTTATCTAAGTAAATAATTTGATTTGTCGTATTATTCAATTGTGATAGTTCTTTATAACGTTTTTTTTTTTTACAGTACTACTCGGCCGAAACCCGGGCAGCGCCGGGTACCCGGCTAACGTATTATAATTGAAATAGACAAACTGCAGTACATGTTTTATTATTTTAAAATGGCAAACAGCACTAGTTACAATACAATTTTAAAAAAGGAAAGACTATTTTTTAGTTTCATATTTAATAAATTCTGAGGGGGCAAACGAAACTGGTTTCTATTCAGACGAAGAAAGTAGGAATTATTACCAATCAAGTGAGCGAAGTGAATAGCTTCATTTACTGTTTCGTTCTAGAATTATTTCGTAAAAAAAAAAAGTAAACATTATTTTCTATTGGTTTGGAACATTGGTTGTTCTTCCGCACTTAGTAGAAGATAATTCTGTGAAGTCATTTTTGTGTGTGTGTGTGTGTATTAAGAAAAATAAAAAAGGAAAAAAATTCTTAAAAATGCAGCTATTTCCAAAATTTTCCAAAATTCTCTATTTCAGAAAAAAAAAAAAAAAAAAAAAAAAAAAAAAAAAAACACATTTTAGAATGGCAAAACTTCGAGCATTTGGAACTGCAACGCCACCAAGGCTAACAGTTTACCATATGTGTTACACGTATGTTTGAAGGGGAGTTTCTGGCTAACGCTGAATAATGAAATAAAATGATGAAAACGAAAAGAAAAAACACTATGCAGGGCTAACACACTTCTTTTTTTCTGGGGGGGGGAGGGATGTGACTAACCACTATGAGATGGAATGTCGTAAGAATTCACATGCACAAACACACACGCACTCCTCATAATAATAATAAAATCTTTGGGATAATTTATCAAAATTGTGTCAAATCCGAACTTTCAATTTTGCCCTCTCAAAATTCTAATTTTTATTTTTTATTTTATTTTTTCGAATTAAAAAAAAAGGAAAAAAGAAGATTCCTTAACGCTTTTTAGTTATACTTTGAGGGTTAACTCTAATAAAGTTCGCGCTAAAATATGCTTCAAAAATAAGTATAATGCTTATCAGAATATGTAAAAAATAAATAATAAATACCATAACTGCAACGGTAAGCTCTTCTTAGAATCGCATCGTAATGTGCCTGAACTTGATTTATCTAAGAGTCAATATGATGCTAACAGAACGGAGTTAATAAATTCTCTCTCAAGAAATTATTATTATTTTTTGTTGTTGTTTGTTTAATTTTTATTTTTATTTTATTTTTTCGAATTTAAAAAAAAGAGAAAAAGAAGATTCCTTAATGCTTTTTAGTTATACTTTGATGGTTAACTCTATAATAAAGTTCGCGCTAAAATATACTTCAAAAATAAGTATAATGCTTATCAGAATAATTTAAAAAATTAAATACCATAACTGCAACGGTAAGCTCTTCTTAGAATCGCATCGCAATGTGCCTTAACTTGATTTATCTAAGAGTTAATATGATGCTAACAGAACGGAGTTAATAAATTCTCTCTCACGAAATTATTATTATTTTTTGTTGTTGTTTGTTTGTTTGCTTGCAATTTTGTCTAAATTTTTATTAAGAACTATAATTCGGTCTGAAATAAATTTCGAACCTGAATCTTTTCCACATTTGACAAAACTTTCGTCCCTTTTGCGATTGCGGCAAACTGTTTAATCCTTGCCGCTGACGCCCCCCCCCCCTCCTCCCCCAGTGCAAGGTCGGACGAAGGTCATCCTCGAATGCCAAGCCCTGAAATCACCTCTTACCACATACGGTGCTTTTTGATCAGCATTCTTTCATTCCAAAGCGAAGAGTGATTACGAAGAATCAAGACTGAATCCTGTTTTGTGTCACTGTTAAGGAACTGATTCATAATTTGACTAATAAACAATGAAAGAGCGTAAGTGCATTTAAGGATTTCTCCGCTCTCTACAATAGGGCGAGAGTGAAGACTTGGTATTTATCGAAATGCCAATGTTCGAAGTAATCTTTTATGGCATATAGTTTGTTTAAAAGCAAAAGTAGATCAAAGTAATTACGTTAATGCTGAGTGAGAGTTTTTACCATCACTTTTTACATAACAACCTATCTGCAGAACTGAAAATCCTTGACTTCTTCTTTGCTCTCTGGTATAATTGTTCGCATTCATAATTGATATTATTCTTTTGTGGAAAACACTTTGAAAATGTTCATCCGTGATTGAATATTCTGAAGCATGTGCAAAAAATGTAAAGAAACTAGTAAAATTGCAGGTAAAATGTGGTATATGGTAGAATTAGTTTTGATTTTTACTCAGCAGTTATGTCTTTTGTAAATCATGCCTTTTTATAAAACAACCTATTGCATATTAAAATCCTTCGACCTATTCAATTATTCACTGCTCACTGATTTAGTTGTTCTTATCGATAATAATTGATGTTACTCCTATCAGTGATATACTTAGAAAATATTTTGCTACGATTTAGTATTCTGTAGCATGTCAAAAGTTTGAAGATACTAAGAAAATTGCAGGTAAAATGAGGTAAATGGATATGGTAAAATCAAGAGATAATTTCTGGTTAGCAGCTATGGCTATTGAAAACAACCACTTTATACAAAACAACCTATTTGGAGAACCAAAAAACCTTAACCTATTCATTTCTTACTGATGTAATTACTCGTAGAGATAATTGATGTTACTCTTACGTGAGAAATACTTGGAAAATATTTCGCCACGAATGAATGTTCTGGAGCATGTTAAAAGTTTAGAGAAACAAGGAAAATTGCAGGTGAAATTTGACATACATTAGAATTAGAGTTATTAGTATTAGAGAGAATTACATTAGTATTAAAGATCTTCTACAAATCATCACTTTATACCAAAGAAAGTATTTTCAGAACCAAACAACCTTAATCTGTTCACTGCTCTTCGATATAATTGTGCGAATCTATAATTGATGTTACTCTTTCATGGAAAGTACTAGGCAAATGTTTCGCCGTGATTGTATATTCTGATGCATGTGAAAATTTTTAACGAAGCTTTGAAAATTGCAGGTAAAATGTGGCGTGTAGTAGAATTAGTGTTGATTTCTGCTCAGCAGGAATGGCTCCTGTAAATCATCATTTTCTGCAAAATAAATTATCAACAGAACTAAAAAACCTTGATTTGTATCCGTACTTGAGGTTACTGTTTTGTGGAAATATCATGAACATGATTCAATGCTCTGAAACATATCAAAATCTTAATGGAAATTCAGAAAATGGCTGGAAAATTGTAGCGTTTGGTGGAGGTAAAGTTGCTTTCTGCTCAGCACCTATGACTTCTATAAAACTGAATAGTGTGAAATTAAACTATGCATTTTAGAGTATAGTTTTGCTTTCTGAATCTTGAAATGACACACTGTTTTAACCAAAAGTCATGCTTACACCATCTTACCTACAAAATCGAGCACAATTTTCAATAATTTAAAAAAAAAAAAGAAAGAAAGAAAGTAAATTGACACATTTTAAATTTTTTACTTGGAAAATGAAGTTTTAACTATATCAAACGAAATCCTTGATGTTTTACATTGACACAACTTATTGTTTTAACTTTATGACCGAACGAGGAGAGTAGTTTCCTTTGTTACGATGGGTCTTTTATTGCGCATTCCCAACCTGCTTCAGTAAGACTCAGTTTGCAAAAATTATTCCTATTATTAGAATAAGCTAATTTCATATTGCATATGTCACTCTAAACTATCAAAATTGGTGAATGTAAACAACCGATGTTTCACTGTAAATATTCGGTCTTTGTTTCACGTCTTTGAAACGAGAATGTTGATATACACCAGCAAATGTCAACATTTACAAGATTTCAGTCTTTCAAATTAACAAAGTAACAAATGCAAATGATAATCCAATACCGACAAGTATCAAATAATGACAATAAAATTCTACGTTAAACACACATACACATAGCATTTATGACCATAAAAAATAGGCAGTTAACACAGAAGTCAATTAATTTGTTCTTAGTTCATTCCGAACTCTCAGTTTTACTCAAAACAGAATCACAACATTTTGTCCAACATATCTTCAGCTTAAGCCTTTCGACATCTATCGTCAAGATTGAAAATTTTTAGATAGAAGAAGTCGAAGTAGTTTTCTAGCGTTAGAATTCTTCAAGTATAATTATTTATTTATAAAACTTAAGTTGCGCAGGCGCCGTCTGGTGGTGCTTTATGTTTAATTTGTTTGGCACACACAACTATGATTTGAAAGTAGCATACTTCACGCTAAATTTCCTCCAATCAAACCGATAATCGTCTTCAGTTTCCACCGAGCATACGTCTAACGCAAGCAGGTATACACTCACGTGGTGTCATAAATCCCCTTTCAAACGACTGCCCTCCCCACACCTCCGATCGTCCTCACCATTCTAATTTTATTTGCTCCTCTTCAGTTTTTGTTCTTGGTACTCTCCGGTCTTGACCTATCCAGTGTTTCCGAAAGAGAAGGCGGCAGTACCTAAGGGAATTTTTTTATGATCTAACCCTCCGTATCTGTGGAATTACAATCCCGTTGAGCAGGCGAGCCATTGATTTAGTTATAGACGGGTTGTCTTTCACTTCAGCCTTTCTTTGGGAAGATTTAGTTTTTTTTTTTTTCATTTCAGGAGTTATAATGTCTTTCTCGTTATCTCAGCTATCAGGAATCAACTGCAAGTATCTCTTGACACGAAGCTTGCAGTTGGTTCCTGATATATGGAAACTTATGATGGTGGTTGGCATTAAGGTGATAGCTCGTAATTTACTCGGCCATTTTCTTTTTTTTTCTTTTGTGATAGAGTTTAATGGTCTCAAACTGATTTTGTATTTATTTATGAAACCGGTTGTGCAGGAAACTAAAACGAACCGTTTAAATTTTTGAATTTTGATGTTTTCGGTTGTGGTGATGTTTTATCACTTTTTTTGGACAAGAAATTCAGACACAAGAACAAGAGCCTATTAAAATTTTGAAAATTAACGACCTTTTATTTTTTGTTTTAAACAATTATTTTACAAACTCTTCATAGAAAGTTTACTTTTTCTTTTTTGATAATTGTAAATTTTCTTTTCGCTTACATCTTCATCGATAAATTTTGGTAATGGGGGAAAATAAAAGTTTTTGCTGATTGACTGGATTGAGAGATGAAGTTTTCTCATAAAGAAAAATTATGTTATCTTCAGAGAGAAAACTTGCTAATTTGTTTGCTGTCACAAATATCTTTCTTGCTATCACAGGGATCAGGAATCAACTTCAAATATCTCTTGACATGACGCTTACAGTTGGTTCCTGATATAGGGAAACTTATGATGGTGGTGGGCATTAAGGTGATAGCTCGTAATTTACTCGGCCATTTTCTTTTTTTTTTTTTTTTTTCATCTCTTGTGGTAGAGTTTAATGGTCTCAAACTGATTTTGTATTTATTTATAAAGCCGGCTATGTAGGAAACCAAAACGAACCGTTTTAATTTTTGAATTTTGATGTTTTCGGTTGTGGTGATGTTTTATTACTTTTTTTGGACAAGAAATTCAGACACAAGAACAAGAGCCTATTAAAAGTTTGAAAATTAACGACCTTTTATTTTTTATTTTATACAATTATTTTACCAAATCTTCATAGAAAGTTTCCTTTTTTTCTCTTGGTAATTTTAAATTTTCTTTTCGCTTACATCTTCATCGACAAATTTTGGTAATGGGGTAAAATAAAAGTTTTTGCTGATTGAATGGATTGAGAGATGAATTTTTCTCATGGAGAAAAATTATGCTATCTTCAGATAGAAAACTTGCTAATTTGTTTTTTGTCACAAATATTTTTCTTGCTATCACAGGGATCAGGAATCAACTGCAAATATCTCTTGACACGATGTTTACAGTTGGTACCTGATATATGGAAACATGATGGTGCTGGTCATTAAAGTAATAGCTCGTAATTTACTCAACCATTTTCTCTTTTTCTTGTGGAAGAGTTTGATGGTTTTTAACTGATTTTACATTCCATTGTTATCATTACTTGATGCATATTTTAATTAATGCGACGTTTGCATGTTTTCCAGAAAGCAATTTCTGAAAACTTGGTTTCAAATTTGTGACATAGAGACTAATCTTGATTTTCAAATTGTATCATTGTACAAACAACCAGTTACACTTGGTCAGCTACGCTGACCGCATGGGACTCATGGCCCGTTGGTTGGACACCACAGTAATACAACATTTACTGTGTAGTAATTTTTACCGTGTAATAATACTTTATTATAAATATAATAACTAACCTTTTATTGTTAGAACTATGAAACTATTTTACGTTGCTTTAAAAATGTTCTAAAGAACATTTTAAGGTGCAATTAATATTAGACTAAGCGTGTAAAGAAAAAAAATCTTTAAAATATGTGATAAATCAATTAAGAACTTTCCAGTATATAGCATGTCCCAGAACTGTAATGAGTTTATCTCGTGAAATCTTTTGCTTAACTTAATTTACTAGTCGCTACTAGTTTTATAGCGTATTTTTGCTCTGAAATAATATTATTATGAAGCTATAAAGAGTTTAAAATATAAATAATTAAATAATACTATAAATTAATAAAAAATCTTCTGCATTTTCGCAAAAAAATTCATCTTGTATTTTGTATACTCAACTTTATTAGTTTGACTCTCTATTAAAACCTTATTTTTGAACATAAATTTAACATTAATCACCTATAATTCATCGCCAAAAGCTGAAAGTAAAGGTGTTTTAATTTTATTTGGCTCTGGAAACTCAAATTAAGGCTATTTTAATGTTATGCGCAAATAGTATTTCGTGGAGAAAGAAAAAGAATTACAAAGAGAAAAAAAGTTCGACGTGGGCATAAATCCAATTCCTCCTCACGTATTGAATAAACTATACTTCTGCAAACAAACGACAATAAAACACGAGTGAAATTCACTCGTTTACACAGGGCGAGTTTCTCAATAAGAATTAAAAACGCAAACACTGTAAGGGAAGAAAATTCTTGTTTACATAGGGACTTGGAGCTCCTTGTGTTGTTTTTTTCAATTTGGATTCGCTTTTAGCGCAGTTTTTCCATTTTTTTTAAACATCCATTTTGCTTTAATTTCCCGTTGAAAGGAAATTTCTAACCAAATTATGACGCGTAGAGAGACATTATACGCGAAAAAACCTTTAAAGGACGGCAAGAAGGAAAAAAAGAAAGAAAGAATATATTAAAGCAGAGTAGGTGTCGGGAAAAATATTTAAAAGAAGGAAAAGAAAAAAAAAAATCCCTCACATGTTCGCTGTCAAAGAAAACAAACATCAGTCCCGTATATCGATTCGAGACTTGAGTGGCGAAAAAAAAAATCTATGCATTAAAAAAAAGTACAAAGAGAAGATCCAGCCAAAGTGATGGCGGCTTAAAAAATGCTTAAAAAAATTTAATCGTCGTCAGATTGGGGCTTGAGGCGTGAAGGGAGTATGAGGAAAAAGTATTATAATTACGAGGCAGAGTGCACCTTTGAATTGTGCAGCCTCCGCGGCAGTCGCCATGGCAACCGCTTCGTCCTGGTTAACGAAGTTTTGTGGCAGTGATGAGCAAGGAATATGGTTATTGTTTTATTAATAAGAAAGAACGGAAGAGGACGAATTTGCATTCATTTTCAGGGATGCGGCAATATCTTCATCGGGCTAATAACAATAAAGAATGCGGCTCACGTACTGATGGGGCACTTAGTAGAAGGAATGGGAGAATATCATCTCGCACTTCGAAACATACTTCTAGGGAAATTCGAAAAGCTACTGTCGGATACTTAATTATCGGCTTGAATTTCGAATATTATTAATTCTTTTCTGTATCAGTATGAGCTCTCGCGGACACTTGGGGAAAGAAATCTAGGGCTCGATTTTTTTTTCTTTTTTATGGGGAAATATATGGCGGGAATGGAATTAGGAATTCCGCGATTGAGCGAGATCAGGTAAGATTTTGCATAATTATTCCGGTGTGTTTCACTGGGGTATTGGAAGACAGTGGAAGATCCTAAGTATTATTAGAAAAAAGCAGTTCCTTCATTTAAATAAAGTGAAAAGTGGCCAGTTGCAGACTGTAGCAAGAAATTCGTTTAAGGCAGAGTGCGCTGCAAACATCTTCTTCAGCGATAAAAAAAGCAAGAATTATTTATAAGATACATTTATGAGAGTTAATTAGCGTAGAGAAAATTTTTTAAATAATTATCTCAGTCTTCAAGAAAATCTGCAATCGCTTAAACCTGAAGTCAAGTAATTTTATTCATAGGTATGTGACTAGGTTTTTTTTAAAGGACAGAGCAGTGACTAGTTTAATATTGTTTCTAAAAAAGTCTTGAATTGCGATGTAACTCTCTAATTTGCCATCCCTTAGGCACTTATCAATATTACAAGAGTTGCACCTGAAACGTGATTTTCTTTTTGTTTTCTATAATTTCATTCACATTTTTTAAAAAATCGATCAATCCTTATATCACATGGAAAAATGACACACAAATTATAAACGAAATCGTATTAGCTATGCTGATATAAATTGATGGGAAAGCTTAAAATGTGCTTCATACGTATTTCAAAATTTCTTGATATTTCGTTATAGCAACAAAAATTTCTCAAATAATTTCCTTTGTTTATGGAGACTGGAAAATCCTCAATGTGAAAAAATGAAAAATTAAAATAAATAAAATCATGCCATTTTGTTCAATACCTTTTTTTCTGTGTTACTAGTGAACTGAAACAAGGTGCACTGAAATTTCCCGCCTATTTCGGTTTACATAATTCACTTTTTATTCACTAACCTTTTAATGACCTTAATTTTATTATATTTTTCCATTTTCATGGATTTCTATCACAGCAAGTGGCAATCAGTAACCAGAGTAGAGCAGAGCGGCCAGTCAGTCATTGCAGTGGATAAGAAAATGCACAATCAGTCACCGCAGTAGAACATAGAATGCACAATCAGTCTCCACAACGGTTCACAGAAATCACAGTCAGTCATCGCAGTGGATTAGAAAATGCTCAATCAGTCACCGTAGTGGATCAGAGATGGCACTAAGTAGTCGCAAATGTCAAAAAAGTTGCTGTCAATCACTGCACTAGATTAGAGAATACACAATCTGTCGCCGAAGTGGATCAGGATAAGCACAATTAGTTCCACATTGGATCAGAGATGGCACAATCAGTCCCCGAAATAGTTCAATATACCTCCAGGAACTAATTCTTACAGCTGGGACAACTAGGAAAGACAGTGGTGCCCACCTAGGGAGGGGGGAGGGGGATCATGACACAGACTGTTTTTTTAGGAGAGGGGGTAGATTTGAAGGGAATTTTTTCCTCACTTTTTGGGGGGGGGGGGGGGCTCTTGTTATGGGGGGGGGGGGGGCGTTGCGATCTTTAGGGAGGGTACACCCATGAAAAAGAGATGTTTTTCTGCCTAGATCCAATAGAACAAGTTTTGGAGTTTGGAGATTTTTTTTCAAACCTGTTCCTTTTCTGTGGAAAGAATAACTCCCTTATTTTGTTAACAGTCAGCATCCTTAATAGATAATGCAATGTAATCCCTCATTTTTGGTGAAAATTCCATCACAACACTTTTTGAGCAACCGTGTTTCACCAATTCAACCTTAACATTTCGCTATTTCTCGCTGTCATTTTTTTTTTTCAAACAGTAAAAATATTTTGTTTAAGAAACTGATATTTGTTTTGAAGTGTGCCCACCCTTCGTTTGATATGAATGTTTCAAAGCGACGAAAGAAAAAATACTTTGTATTGATGTAGTATTGATTTTTAGAAAACATTATACTTAAAGTACCCTTTCTTAACATAATTTATTAGAAACTTCTTACATTTTTTTGCAGATAAGTCTTTCTTTCAAACTTCTATCAATACTTTTGATTTAGCATGCAATTTCATTCCATCTTCAATACTTATGAATTTTGAATTATCGATTCCCGTCCGACATTGCCATATTTTTCGCTCCAAATTAAAACCGATAACATTTTTCAACGCTCGCTACATCGTCTGAGCTGAACATAGTTAAAGTACTGCACAAGGGAAAGATATCTTCCTTCTAAGTTTATCGATTAAAAAGTCACTTAAGATGGAAGGAAAGCTAACCCAAACGGGAGGAAAAACGGCAAAAATATATGTATTCTATTTCATCAAAACAAATTGAGCTCCCGGGCTTTTTCAAAAATCAATCCCTCCGGCTTCCCCTCCAGCGGCAACATTCTCCAACGAATCCATAACCTTGACAAATTTGCCCCTTCAAACACCAATTTATCCTCAACAGAAGGGTAAGGAAAAGCATCTCTCTTTCTCTTAGGGGCCGAAGACGAATGAACGATGGATAAAAGGGGATGAAGAGAGAATGTAACAATAATAAATAGGATGTCTTGAAAAATAGCCAGGAGTATCAAGGAAAAAGTGTCCTCCGTGCGCAGCAATTATGAAAAGAGCTTCGGCAAGCTCTATTCGTCATGTGTTCGAGCGAGCTGGATTAACGCCATATTTCAACGATGACACTGGCGCTGGAATCGCCAGCGTTAACTGCTCAGGGGCTTTCATCATTTTCTTAACACCCGGCTAAAGCAGTCAGAACACAATCTTTTGATTATCAGACGGGCAGTTTAGGCTCTTTATGTGCTAATTGTTCTGAATCTTACCACGAGGATGCTTAGGATTGGATAAAAAAAATATGAATATGCCCTTCACATAAATTAGGGATGCTTAATATGAAAGTTTAATTTCCCTTCAGTATATTTCGAATTCATTTTGAATGAAGAATAGGGTCGTTTCCAAAATTTTAAAAGTATTTTTTTTTCTGAAAGAGCATGCATAAAAACATAGAATCTGACCATTTTTTAAATAATTTCTTTAAGTTTAATATTTTTAAAAAAATTACTTAAATCGGTGCTCTTTTATCGTTTAACGCTTCTGCGAATGACATCACAAATGATGAACTGCCATTCAGTGTTGCCATTCACAGTCCAAAATATTTAATTCGCATCTTTACTCACGTGTATTGGCAACGATATGGTTTAGCAAGTGTAGAGCGCAATTGTAATTCGCTTCTTAGTTTTTACAACGTGGAAATGCGGTAGAAAGATGCAGCATTTGTGACGTCATAAAGACCACGCCTTGTTTGAAGAATCGGACATTTTAAAAAATTAATTGAAAAATAACTGTTGGGAAAATGAAAGTATTTTCTGAGTCCATGTTATTTATTTATTTATTTATTTTTTTTTTTTTGCTTATTCTATCAATTTTAGTGACAAAAAGTACTATTTTTGACTGAAGGAAACAACCCCATTATTAATTATCATAATAACAATAAGAATAATAATAATGAAGAAACTAATGTAGTGGGAGTTAATTATATTATATTCATTCATTATTTTTCACCATTCAGATTCCTTATAAAATTATGGTAGAATTTATCTTCTCATTATGTTTAACAAATACGCTATCAGTTTATTTTTATGTTTATAGTAGAATTTACTGCAATTATGAAAAGTGCTTCTGCAAGCTCAATTCGTCATGTGTTACTGGAGCTGAAATCGCCAGCGTTAACTGCTCAGGGGCTTTCAATATTTTCTTAGAGGTCGGCTAAGGCAGCGAGAACACAATCCTTTGATTATCAGATGGGTAGTTTAGGCTCTTTATGTGTTACCACGAGGATGCTTAGGGTTGGATAGAAAATAAGAATTTAAAAAATAAAATTCAGGATACTTAATATAGAAGTTTGATTTCTCTTCAGCATTTCGATTTCATTTTTAATGAAGAATTATTTACTAATAATAATAATAATAATAATAATGAGGAAACTAATGGAATGAGTTAATTGCCTTATATTCATTCATTGCTTTTCATTATTCAGATTCCTTACAAATTTATGGTAGAATTTACCGTTTACCTTCTCATTCTGTTTAATAAATACGCTGTCTAGTTTCCTTTCATGTATATGGTAGAATTTACTGAAATTATTAAAAGAGCTTCGGCTTGGGATCGCCACACTGTAAAACATTTTGTCTAACCTTACTCCATAAAAACGGTGGCAGCTTAGCTGCCTACACTGCTCTGGAGTAACTTAACTGATATAACTGGTGTAAAGTTACACATCGCTCATGGAAGGTTACACCATGGTAATGTAACCTCTCACGCATTTCTGCGTGAGGTTACACCATAATTCTCTGTATGCTTACAGAGAAGTTGCTTGAAAGGTTACATATTACTGCAATTATTAAATTGCTTTGGCTTGGGATCGCCACACTGTAAAACATTTTGTCTAACCTTACTCCATAAAAACGGTGGCAGCTTAGCTGCCTACACTGCTCTGGAGTAACTTAACTGATATAACTGGTGTAAAGTTACACATCGCTCATGGAAGGTTACACCATGGTAATGTAACCTCTCACGCATTTCTGCTTGAGGTTACACCATAATTCTCTGTATGCTTACAGAGAAGTTGCTTGAAAGGTTACACATTAGCAAAACTTAAGCTTTCATCTGACTTACTTGAACGGGTAAGGAGAGGTGGGGCGCGTTGATCTGCTTTTTTACTTATCATTTTTTATGTCATCCAGAAATTTAACGATTAGTTCGATTTTCTACAATAAGTTTCACTAAATATTTCTCAACATCACAGATTTTTTTAAGTGTTGAATTGATAAACTTTTTTTACATTAATTTTTTAACGGAACCTCGTAAAGTGAACCAACCTACCCCACGAGTGGGGCACGTTGGACCGCATAACTCAAACAACATTTGTTATAATTTCAGTGATAAATACTATTAAATTTTGTAACTACCATATTCTCTGTTGTGTGTAGAGTGAAAAATATTAAGTTTAAAGATCAATATAACATATTAAATTGATATTTTAGTAAATCATCTGCATTTAAAAACAGCAATAAGCATTCGTCATTAGTTCGCAATTATTTTTTAAAAATCAAAAGAAAAATCATAGAATATTGTTATAATTATTGAGATTTAAGAGCAAAAAGAGTTTTTAAATTATATGGGGTAGATTGGTTGGGTCCAACCTGCCCCACAAAGAGTGGACCAACCTACCCCACCTTCTTTGTCTGAAAAAAATATGTCATATATTTTTTTTTCTTTTTGACAAAAAATGAAAAAATGCCAATTATATCGAAATAAAAGAACTTACTTTAAGAAAGGTGTTCAATTTTTTCCCATAATCTTGATGAAAACCATTAAAAAAAATAAAGTTACAGTTTTCTGAAAATTACACAGGACTAATGAAATAACACTTTCGGGAGTAAAATTTGTTCAATATAACTTATAGGATATGCAGGACTATAGGTGCTATTTGTTGGTCATAAAATAAAATAAAAAATATTGATAGTATTAAAATAATTAAGACTGGTCCAACGTGCCCCGCGGTCCAACGTACCCCACCTCTCTCTTCTCATTTTTAATTGTAAGTAAACTTGTTCTTCAAAGTTAACTATTCGATAGTTTAAGTTTTCCAGATGTATTAAATGATGAAGTAATAATTTTTTTCTATACGTTTTAAATTGAAAGTACAGAAATAAATTATTAGGTCATATTGCTTGAAATTTCGATAACAGTGTAAAAAGAAAACCCCTAGAAACCCCTTCTCAACAACTCTTGCTTTTAATTATTTGTTACTTCCTTTGACAAAAAAGGATAAGTATTGTATTCGCGAAAAAAATTTCACCCAAAAATCGGCCTTAATTTCCATTTTGCTCACCCCCAAATGAATGTTGAGTTTTTTTTTCAACCCGACCACACGTGGATATGTGCCTAGGAACGTACAGACACCCGAAATATCCATTTTGACGATCCCCGAGTAAATTACAACGAGTTTTCTCGTGACGTCCGTATGTGTGTATGTATGTCGCATAACTCAAGAACGGAATGTCCTAGAAAGTTGAAATTTGGTACATAGACTCCTAGTAGGGTCTAGTTGTGCAGCTTCCTTTTTGGTTGCGTTCGTATGCTCTAAAAGGGGTCTTTTACCCCTTTTTAGGGGGAAATCATTGTTAATTTCGATGTAAACTCACGTGGTGATAATTTGGCGGACATTTGGCGATATATCGCCAGTCTTTTGGTCGCCAAGTTTTGTCGCTAACTTGGCGACAAGTTTGGCGAATTTTTTTTTAAATCTTTTTTTAATTTGGCCACTGTTGGTGATATTTAGAGAGTAAACTATTGAATCATATTAAAACTGCCAATAATGAAAAAATGACATTAAATTGGAGTAAAAGGAAGTCATGTGCAGCACACATCAGCTCGTTTATTCAATATTTATCAAGCTCATGCTTTTCACAACCAAAATACACTAATCATTTATTTATTTTAACATACAAACAAGGCATTTTTATCGGACTAAGAGAGGAAATAATCTGAGTGGTGTCCGAACCCACAACGCTTATCTCAGACAGGTCTCAGGGCAAGAGCTTTCCCCCACGGACGAGTTTCGTTTTGCTAATAAGAGTTTACATGCTCTGCACCGATTCTAATTTTTACGCAAGTGCTCTCAATAGGGAAGTTGCAACCTATTAAATGTTCATATTTTGACTATTGGATATTGTTAATTGACCCTCAAAACTAAAAAATTCACCATCGCTGAATGTTAAAACGCCGTGATTGATTTTTAATGAATTTTTAAAAATCCACGCGTAAAAGTGCGTTCTTCTGATACGTCACGAGCTTACGTCACAGGGCACTAATGGACAGCCTTCCGCCGAAGATCCCTTGTTTTCGCTACCGACATTTTGAGCGCGCTGATATTTTTATTTTTTAGAAATTCAATAATCTTTTTGAACACACTATGGAGGCCGGATTCGTTAAAGCACAATCTAATAATCTTCCTCAAGTAACATCACTGATGGTATTCGAATATTTCCGAGAGGATGAGTGGTTTAATGTTCCAGAAACGCGAGGAGGTAAGCCTTACGTTTCGTTCTCGAAGCCAACTGCACGTCCTTCGGCTTCTCCCGCGGCGGAAGAGCGCATGACGTCACTTCCTGTGCCATTTGACGTCACAATCGCTTGAACTTTAAAAATTAATTAAAAAAACTACTTATCGTATCACAAAATTTTTTTCACCTATGATGTTCATACATGTTACTCTATCATATAAAAATAAAATTGAAATCTCGAAAACTTCCCTATTCTGTTGAAACCATAGTGCAAGGTTCCTCCAACGATTTGAGTTCTTAAAACTATGATACTATACACTTCAGAATTCGTGTAACGTTACACCCATTAATACTGGTAACCTTACACGTTTTTTCTTACAGTGCAGTGTAAGGTGTTTTGAAATAACTGTGAAAAATTTTCTAGCCCGTTCGAAACAGAGATAATTTTAAAGAGATAACAACCTTTTAATAAACATGTGCCTCAAAGTCTTTAGGCACTTGATCTGTTAATCATTCTGAATCTTAACACGAGGATACATAGGGCGGGGGCACAATATAACAATAAAACGTGCAATAATTTATTTTAAAATAAAGTATCATTTAATCCACGTCTTTTATTTAACACACATTAAAGTGTCTAATGGCTTTGACATATTCACGAAAGAAAATCATAATAAAATAATAAACTAAGTATTGATTTTAATTACATAATTTTCTTTAGGAAAAGGGTTTCGTTTGGGGGAGAATAAAAAATATATTGTAAAAATAACATGTAGTACAGAGTTATTTTTTAGCGCCACAGCATTGGCGCTGCCAGTGGTAAGGACAACTCCACCAGAGCCCTTGGTATTAATACATATTGATAATTTTAATATGGCATTTTTTTTACATGTTAGGACTGTTCTGATTCCCCTCTCCTCGAAGGTAAGTTCTGGGGGCGCTAGTGAACCACACTAATATTGTTAATTACATAAATTGATTTCCGTGCAAAATTGTTTGATGCAGTTAAAGTCTGTCAAATTTTCACCTAGGATCATTCATCTCAACTTTATCTAGCAAATAATCTTAAAAATTGTCGATTTTTGAAAGTTACGATCTTAAAATGCATATGTGTTTTTTTTTTACAAAAAATTAGTTCAGAAATATTTCAGATAACAAATAATAATTTTTTTTTCTTGATATACAAAAGACCTATTATTCTGAAAACTGAACACAATTAAACCTAAAAATGATTTCATTCAGTCATTCAAGCTTTGTCAAAGTAGCGAATAAAAATAATCAGAAAAATTGAACAACGGAGGAACAAGAAAATAATTTACTTATCCCTCCTTTTACGAAACGATAAGGGCAAAAAAAGGGGATTGAACATAAAAAGGGAAGAGGGGGACACATGCGGGGCTCTCGTGCATAAACTTTTAAGTTCTAGCTTTTAAAACTGCAGTTACTACGAGAGCACTTTTCAAGAAGGGCACCAAGTTTTTATCTGGTCGAACGATTTGAGAATCACAACATTAGTCGGGTTGAGAGAAAAGAAAGGAAATAAAAAAGCAAGACAAGAGGGAAAGACTTTTAACTTCTTCATTGTAAAGGCCTTCCAAAAAGCATGGGATCTATTAACGTAGCACAGCTTAGCTGCTATCGATTAAGTAATTATACTTTTATTTTTGTAGCCCCCCTGCGCTCTTCCCACTTTTTTTCGTTCTTATTTTATTTTAATCCCCCCTTGGTAGACGCTGTAACAAATGATGCACCTTTTGAAGACGACATTCGCTTTGTCCGAATTGGAAAGTGTCGCAACTTCCCGGCGGCGCCTTTTTAAAGTCGGAAGACTTCGGTTTTGGCGACTTGACTCAGTCTTGAATCGAAAGAGAGACACGTTTTTATGTACTACTACAGATTGAAATAAGACTGAAACAAGGAAAATGATCTCTGTATATTATGCTGTACCGATAATAAAATAATTTAATTTATTAGATTTTCAAAACTGGACAACTACATTGATTGGTCTTTAATACTCTTTTTTAAAGGTTGTTCAAAAATTTAAATGTTGGAAGTTTAATTGTGCTATAAACTCTATTGTATAGCTGAAACAAAAGAAATGGCTATCAACTTAATAAAGTTATCTATCCTGATAAACTTTCAAAAGTGAACATTTGACCAATGAATCTTTGTGATGATTGACCAATGAATCTTTGTGTTTGATACAGTGAGACTCCACCCCCCCCCCCCCAAAAAAAAAGAGAGAAAAGAAAGTGGTGTTGCTTCACTTCGCGCTTTATTATTTTTTCTTCACAAAAGTAACATGATCTTGAACACTTAAATTCAAAAAAAGTATTGCTCTTTGTTAAAAAAAAAAAAAAAGGCTTAGTCTTGCAATATACAGCAACATTGACACAACAGCAACATTGCGAATGCATCTCTGAAGTGATTGTTGACACCCTTTGATAAACATTTGGCTTTTTATTACCCTGTTGTTACTAGTTTGTAGGGTTCTTGAATAAGATTTTAAAAATTCTAATAATTCACCAAGTTTTAGAACCGTTCATTCAACGTTCCCGCCAAACTCTTGTATCTGAAGTGGGTCTAACTTAAATTTCACAATAAACATTAATAGAATGTTAGAAAAGTTCACTATTTTGTACTTGTGTCGAAAGACGAAATACATTTTCTTACATTAACCACCAAACTTAAAATTTGTGAAGAATTTGCTGATTGCAATGAAGGTAAATACAACATTTTTTTTGATCAAAGCACTTATAAGTTCTTTTTAAGCGAAAACTCTTGAAAGTAACTCCCACGCTATAGTACAATTTGCATCAGAAATAGGAAGCAATTACACAATTTTTAAAGCTTCATCTTTTAAGGAACACTTGAAATACTGTGATTTCTGCTCACCAGATTTTTTTTTTTCATTATTCGCAATCACATCGCTAAAAGGGTCGTCGAATTTCCATTCTTCTAAATTACCAGTAAAAGTAGCAGAGTTAATTTGGAGTCTTATACCAATTGATCCTGAAGAATCATTTGCTTTCATTTTTCACATCACTAATATTCTTAGACATTGCTGTAAACACTACGAGAACTAATTCATCGATAACATCACATTGACTTTGCAACTCAGTAATTAAAGAATCAAATTACGATTCATCACACAAATAAAAAATGTTACTTAACTTTGAAGAATTCCAATCCAAAGTTAAAGGAGAAAATTTATAATAGTACTATCTGTACCCGACGCCCGTTGCTACGCCAACAAAAAAATACATCATTATACTGATTTTCATGACAATCGGTTGAACGGAGCAGAAGTTGCTACTCTGCAGTGCCACCTGGTGGCGAGTGGCTTCAATGAGCATATTATGCACTTTCTCTGTGGAAAAATACATATATATATAGAAATTTGCATAATAATCGGTCCAGGTATCAAGTGAAGCCATGACTATACTCAAATTTTGTACTCACGCAGTTTGCAAAATCAATCAATCGCTAAAAATATCAAATAGAAAAAGTTTTAAATCCCCCTGTTGCATGAAAAGCCATAAAACAATAAAGAAAGAATTTATTTGTTCAAACTCAAGAAAAATGGCAACAGCTAACTTCTTATCAATGAGATCTTTCACGCGAATTAATTTCTGCAGCCGATAATTTTATTCGTATTTATCCAATGGATTGTGACTTAAATTGGAATAAAAAAGGAACTATCGATCGGATTTTTTTCGAACTGGTCTATAAACATTCCCAGTACGAAAAATAACAAACGATGAAAGTTTCAGCCAAATCTGCCGGGTAGTTTTTGAGTTCATGGATGACATACAGACAAACATTCATTTATATATATATATAGATTGATAATGCAATGAAGAATTGCATTATCAATAATATTAAAAACTAGTCGACCCGTGCGGAACTCCGCACTGAGCTTCGAATCGTTTCATAAGGCATTTTTCTCTTTAAAAATTTCAAAGAAAGAACATTATGAAGAAGAACCGAAAAAAAGTAAGCGCAGAAGAGAAGGCATGTAATTTAAAGACATCAGTAATAAAACCTCGTTAAATACAACGTTGTGATAATTTGATCATCGCTCGCCTTTTGGTCGTACATATTTTCAATGCAAACATAAATATCATTAAAAGTGGCTAAGTAATGACTCGTGAAAAAGCAATAATTGTGCATGTGAAAAAAACAGGTTGTGTCAAATATAGTCCTGCCCATGTGACATCTGACAGGAAAAAAAGAAACATTAAAGAGATATTTATTGGCAAGGATTCGAATTGGCGCCATTCTGATGAACAGCCCGACATCCCAACAAACCTAGCAATTGCGCCTTCCTTTTCGAAAGCTATTCATTGAAGGAATGCGTAGTAAGAAACAGCAAAAAAGCTTTTTGCCAAAAAAAAAAAAAAAATAATAATAAGATCATGCTTCTATATTTTATCATTAACCAGCATGATACGATTTAAAATTATTCGTAAAGCATGGAATTTGATTAAAGAATGACGAATATCTCACGTAGCGATAGAAATAAACATTCTAGAGAAGTAATAAATTAGATTGAAAACAAGTGTTTTTATCTTTGAATATTGAACTATTTCACATAGAAGGTTGCTTTAACCGTTACGGCTTAAATGTACGCACATGTTTCTCTTTTAATCGAACACTTAAAATTCAAAACCAAAACCAGTTGGAGTCCGTTTTTTAAGTGTAATTCTTCGAACGTAGACAAAATGTATTTTTTGGGTGAAACTCGGAGTTTTAATTTGGCGTAGAATTTTTTTCATTTGTATAAAAGGTCGAACACTGCTATTAGAAAAATCTACATTTCAGCGTACAAAGAAAATGTTTTTCTGCACAAAAAGGATTCCCTTGAGGTAAATATAATACTTTTTTATGCTTACATTATGTTTAGTGGTCTGGACGGAGTCAAAGCTTAAAAAAAGGAAGAACACCCTTCGATTAACAGTCAACTTATCCGAATGATAACTGTAGCCTGCATAAAGGAATCGAAATACCAAATAGCATTCCCACTGCATTTATTTTATTATGTGTGTATGTTATGAGTACATGTAATGCGTAATACTAATATAAATTTGATATTATGTCGGACAGCCCAAGCTTGCCCGAAGTTCAGATAGTTTATAGCCGAACGCTCTACCGAAAAATACTTTTCAATTTAACCGAACAACTAAGTCCAGTGCTTTTAAGCTTTATTAAAATATAAACACACATTTTTTTTTTTTTTTTGCCGAAAGCGACGTAAAAAATTGGAAAACTGCATTAGAACTTTGCTTTAAAAAAAAATGCATAAGAACTACAGGCTGCATCAAGGCTTTGAAACAGCAAGGAGCGTGTTCGAAAACTTGATTTTTCGACCGTAAGTCTATTTTTCGTCGTTAGCCAGCCTGATAAATTTTAAAATGAGAGGGGATTAATATATAAAGTAAGATATTGAAGAGAAATGTTTTTATTTT
Source organism: Uloborus diversus (assembly GCF_026930045.1). Taxonomy (NCBI): domain Eukaryota; kingdom Metazoa; phylum Arthropoda; class Arachnida; order Araneae; family Uloboridae; genus Uloborus; species Uloborus diversus. The sequence continues at coordinate 154,548,117 of NC_072737.1, forward strand.
TGAAAAGTTTTACAATTTGTTACAATTTGTTGCTTGAACCGTTATAACTTAGATGGCAGCACGTGTTCATCATTTAACAGCACGGTTAAAATACAAAATAAATTGAACTATGCTCTTTTTTAAGTGTAGTTTTTCGAATGTAGTAAAAATGTGATAAGCTTTTTTTTTTGCAAAAAAAAAAAAAAAAAAAAGGAAAAAATGTGTATTTTACACATCAAATTGAGGTAGTATTTTTTTTATTTGTACAAAGAGTCAAAAACTCATTAGAAGAATATATATTTCAATATACGATTTATTATTTTTTTTTTCTGAACAAAAAACAATTCTATTGTAGTTTGAAATCTTAAACCTGTTACTTATATTTTCAGTTACATTATGCTTTAATTTTCTTACCAGAGCCAAAACTTTAAAAAAAAAAAAAAAAACGTACAATTCAGAAGTACTTTAGCACAAAACCACATCAATTTTTCATAACAGCAAAGTGCGTTTCTTACTCATTTATTCTATTCCCTCATATTTGTTACTCACTTAATTAAGTATTCATGTAATGCAGGATATTTCTCTAATTTTTTGATGCACCTTGTCCGGACGCGGGCCCGAACACGCATTCTCCTGGTTACGAGGAGAACGCTCTGCCGATCAAGCTATTCAGCTCTGTCGGTCATAGTGCAAGTTAAAGTTATAAGTTTAACCGAAAGTCTCATTCTGGTTCTTTAAAACAGGTTTTTCGGCTCAAAAAACAATTTTTAGACCGTGGGTCTATTTTTCGTCAGTAGCCAGCAACATAAGCTTTAAAATAAGGTGTAAATCAAAGAAATCGATCAAAAATTGAGGAAAATCTGGCGTAGAAACCAAAAACAGGCTACAGAAATAATATATAAGGATTTTCTCCTTTAACTTTATTAAAGTGGGTTTAACTGCAGTTTTTCTTTTTAAAAAGGGTTTACGATTCATTTTCCATCACAAATGACTAAAATAAGAGTTACTGACCAACCTTGATGCAAAAAAAAAAAAAAAAAAAAAAAAGGGGGGGGGGCTCCTTAGGTCAAAAAATAAATATGATGATTTGAGTGAATTAAAGCACAAAATCCACAATAATAAACTTCAGTCAAGGTTCCCTATATAAAATTCGATTTATTAGTGAACCGTATTAGTAGAATTTTTAGGAATTAGCTCAAAAACGCTTACACAACTCAAGAAATAGTTTCACACACTTAGAATGAAGGAAAAAAATTAATTTGGATTTTGACATCTTGAATTCAAATAATTTTTTTCGCAATTACGAGTGTGCACGTGTGTGTGTGTGTGTGCTACTTAGGCGTGTGTGTTTGTGCCTGCGTGCGAGGATGAGTTTATGGGTATGGGTGTGTATGTGTGTGTGTGTGTGTGTGGGTGTATGTGTGTGGGTGTATATGTGTGTGTGTAGGTGTATATATGCGTGTGCACGTGGGATAGAGGCGCAACCTGGAGACGGTTTTTACTGGAGGAGCATCGGGAGGGGCCGGTCGACGGTGGTGCTGCAGAGGAAGGCGGGGGGGGGTAAGAAAATAAAATCATACGGTGCCAAAAATAGTCAAATGAGAACAATAAGCAATGTGATTGCTCAACAACACAAAACAAATTAGAACGCGAATGAAAGTCCATGTATTTTAACTGTTGCCACTGCTGCTTAGAGAAATTATGCAGATTAAATTAAAAATAAAAACACTGAGGAAAATATTTTTGCTTTTCATAAGGGAAAATTTCACGGATTTTACCGCAATCATATTCAAAAATAAAAAACGTACTGCTTGAAATGAAACAACGCCATTTTATTTTCCCTTTCTCTTGCTGAAACTACGAGTGCTAGTTGAAGATTTTAAGCTAAACTAATTGTATTCGATTTTTGCTAAATATTGAAAATTCCTCAGAAAAACAAGATATGTTTTAATTAATGGTGATTTTTTGTAGTCCAAATAAATAGCGTATAGTTTGCAATTTTTTGTTCTGAATTGTGAAATTTTAAACATGTGTCACTATTGAAAAACCCGTGGATACTTCACCACGCACCGCCATTGTAAACTAAATTTGTTTTAGTATTGTGAAAAAAAAAACAGCTTTAAATTTAGATTTTAAATTAATAAATATTACGTTTTTAAAAATTTTTGCTTGTGCCACCATTGTTACTGTTGAGCGATATATTTTTTATACGTAAAGTGGGTCAGAATATGATATTTTCTAGAATAATCAATTCAACTTTTTGGTAAAAAAAAAAAAATAATTTAAATAGAAAAATAAACGGAAAACATTTATTATAGTTTGAAGTAAAACTTATTTATTTAAGTTAAAACTTACCATTTGTTTTATTTGACGTATCATTCTAAGTAGTGATTGATTTACGAAATCGTGCTTTTATGAGTAAAAGCAGGTGATTATTCGCTAAGAGATGGCAAATCATGTTAATTATTCGAATCGCTCATATAGTTTTACAGGATTCTATCCCCCCTCCCCCAGCCAAATTAAACTTGCAAAGCTGTTTCCACCTCAAAGGTTTCCATTCTTAATGCTGCTTGTCAAAATTACAACCACAGTCATTTTTGGCAGTCTTTGTGGATTTATTGCACAATTTGGTTAATTGAGGAAAAGAAAACACAACAACAGCTTGAAACATACTCGATCTGCAGACTTCGTAATTTACTTTTCAGCACAAAGGTATTTATTTATCATACTCGATCTGGTTGAAAAGCTTTGCAATTCATCTTTGTACAATGAAATGTAACTAATTGTAGATCATTTAATGGCATTTTGTTTGATCCTATGGAGCATGAGACTTAATAGGCTAGGTACTCCAAAAAGTGTTTTAAAAAGTGTTGAAGGGCGTAATATAGTAGCAAAGTGTTTCAGAAGAAAAAAAAATTCAGAAAACTTCGAAAATTCTGAAACATTTTGTCGAAATGAACATGTTTAGTGCACGAAATTTTAATTTAAAAAAACTGTTCGAAGCAATAATGTAGTAATACGCAAGATAATTTTGACGATCAAGAAAATATACAAAAGATAGCTAAAAAGTAAAAATGACAACAGAAGTCATTTAAAAAGTCATTCTTAAAGTCATAGCTTTCATACAAATGGTGATATCGATTATTACTAGTTTGATACACTAGTAATAATCGATAATGCAAATGCAATCGATATGCAAATCGTACTAATTTTGTTAATTTTGCAAAAACCAACAACTTTGAATTAGTCAAATTTCAAAAGCAGCACAAGGTAATAATTTAGTTTATTCGGCACTTAATTTACTAATTCAAACCTTATCATCTGAGTAAATACTAACAGTACGTGGTATATTCAGTAAATTACCGCCCAATAGCAAGGGCTAAAGCAGAAATACATGAAATACACCGCCAGCTCAGTCATTTCCAGCCGAGGACCGCAGTTTCGTGCTTATTAGCACTCATCAGCCCGACATAGGAAAGTGACTGAGCTGGAGATGGAAAGCCTCTTAAGGAAGCCAAGAGTGCCAAACAAACTGGTAGCTAATATAGAATTAGCGCAGACCAGACGAGTGACTGAAGCAATGGTTCGATTCAACTCGAGAATTGAAGGCAAGGCATGGTATGGTATATTCAGTAAATTACCGCCCAATAGCAAGCAGAAATACATGAAATACACGTCCAGCTCAGTCACTTTCCTATGCTGGGCTGATGAGTGCTAATAAGCACGAAACTGCAGTCCTCGGCTGGAAATGACTGAGCTGGCGGTGTATTTCATGTAACAGTACGTATATAATAATACAGCAGTGTCGTTGGTAGAAAACATCCAGAAAATTTAAACGATGTTCAACCATAACGTTAACCCCCCCCCCCCAATCGCAAATTTCAAGAGCAAATCCTTTTAAATTTTTAAACTCCATTGTTGAGCAATTTTCACGATATTCCTTTCCCGTCCCTTTACGTTACATTCCCCCAAAAAGTCATTTAGGCTCCTCATGATGTTTTAATGATGGGACTTATCATGGCCGGCGATAGAGATACAAGGACAAAGCGTTACCCCAGCCAACGATTAAGAACTCTTCAAATAATGACTATTCCAACACTTATGACCATTTCCAACACTTAAGAAGAATATTTCGATAAAAGCCATTGTTACTGCTATTAAAATCAAACCCCGAAATCGTGATATGGAGAGAGATAACAGCCGCCTTAATGTCTTTTCCTCTAGTTTTAATAATTGGCTTTTTAGAAAATGATGGTTAAATAATCGAGCCGCTACGACCTTAACATGTAGCCATAATTAACCCAAATCACCAGTTAAAAACATTACGACGTGTGCAGTTCTTCTCTTTCTCAAAAATACCTTTTTTAAACATTATTCTTCTCGTAGCCGCTCGTCATTAGGTTCACAATTGCGGCGAAGATTTTTCCAAAAGAGGTGTAATAATAATTAGGTAAAACACTCGATGCCGTCCATGCTAGGACTGATGGCTGCTTTTTGGAGTCTTTGGAAATATTAATTGAGAATTACCAACTCGCATCAATTCAAATTAGTTTCCCAATAATGGCCTAATTAGGTAAAAAAGAGGTGCGATCTCTTTGAAAAATGGCCGAATTTTGCGTGGATTATTGGAAGTTATTTCTCACGTAGGGGCGCTTAGTTGAAATTTGCCCGTTCTTAATTATGTTTAATGTGATGGAAATTTACGAAGAATTACGAAGCAAAAGTTAATGGCGATCCAAACAGAAGTCTTATAATCCGGATAATTTTGCTTTGTTGACAGAGTACTTTTTACGTCAATAGATGTAAATGAACAAAATCATCGATTGCTTGCAAAATGGGGAAGAAAATAATAGTTTCTGAAAAAGTAGAGTCATATGAATGTAAAGTAGCGAAATGTAGAGTAAAATCGAAAACCCACATGAAGGGATGGAAACACATATTTGTTTGGCAAAGAAAATGAAAAACCAAAGATTTAGGTTGTGGGCAATAAATTGCTCTTCTTTAACTAAAATAAATGAAGATTTAAAAAAAAAAGTGTCGTAAAGACACGTGATATGAGTGAAACTTTTAACTTTTCTTTTTTTCACCTCATGCACTGTCACTTCACCCACAAGTCTTCTCTCTTGTTCTTTCTGCGCCTAACTTAGGCATATTTACATCACAATTGTATATTTCATTGAAGAAAATAGATTATAAAGAACGAAAAAAACCAAACACTACTCGGAATCCGCTTTTTAATTGTTGCCAGAAACAATGAAAAATAGAAGTACGTAAATATAAAGTTAATTCTGTTAATAAAAGTTAACAAACTAATTTTAAGGCTGAACTTAAGCAATGTGGGTTACGATTTAAACTGGTGACTTGACTTGGAACAGAGAAATCTTCGAAAACCTGCATAATAGTTTAAAATGCCCAAAATCCAGAACTACGGATGCCTCAATTGCCTAATCGATTATCTCCATTTTTTAAAAAAATCCTAATTTCTACTTTAATGGTGCTTTATCAATGCTTAGCATAAGAATTTATACTAAAGTTTTGGTTCAGTACATTTCTGACCATGTGATGGCAGAAAATGTAACACGAGTGTCTTTTCACTGTTATGGATAACACTATCTTCATAACTTTTCTTCACTTTTTGTTTTATGAAGTTAATTGATTTGGCAAGTGAGGCATCCATATATGCTTGCTTCGTTTCAGTCTTGAAATTAATTTGTTAAATTTATTAACAAAAGTAACATTATAATCTGTTATTTTTCATTGTTTTTGGCAGCAATTAAAAAACAACTACGTCATTTCCGTTAGACAAAAAGGTTGCGGATCAGAATTTCTAAGCCCTCGCATAAAAAGTTTCACTTCAAAACTTATGTCAGTATTATTTCTATGAACTACATTTTAAAAATATGTTAAAATGTTTAGGAGCACTATTTTGATGATGCGCGAAGCATCTTTATATTTTATTCGATTTTTTTTTTAAAATTTTAATGCTTTACTATTATTATCACTTTTTTATATTTTTTTTAAAACTAATTAACTAATTCGATAAACCATGACAAACTTTCAATTGAAGACAATTCAAACATCTGTGTGACTTAAGAAATGAATTTTGTTTCTTAATTTTAAGAATGTCCGAAATGGGGTGGCAACACTGTGTGAGCTTACTAGAAATCGTAAACTAAAGGAAGAAATATTTTTCGTACAGAAGGCATATTTTAGAGATGAAACAGAAAGCTTAGCCATAACATATAAAATTGCATATAATATAAAATTGCATATAAATTGCAATAGCATATAAAATTGTTCCAATTGAACACATAGCATAATATAAAAAGTTTCAGGATGGACTCGCATTCAAAACAGTTTCAGTCAAGCTTGCTTACAACGAGCATGAAGGCGCGGCAATATTTGTTCCTTATAACAAAGTGCTCCTAAAAAACGGGGTCTTGAAAAAAAAAAATCATATATGTACTTGCGTTGTTAATTTGTAATTTATCTGTACAGTACCAAAGGAGTTGTTTAATTTGCCTTGAACTATCGTATTACTTCTTTCTTGCGTCATTATTACTTTCTTCTATATCTAATATATAGAAGAAAGTATTGGATTCGTGCAAATTTTCGAATTTCGAATTTTGACGGATTCGAACGTTTTGAGGTGTGCTGAGTCCATTTCGACCATTTTTGGAAAATGTCTGTCTGTCTGTATGTGTGTGTGTATGTGTGTGTGTATGTGTGTCACGTCTGTGTGTGACCAGTTTTTTGTGGCCGCTCTACAACAAAAACTACCGCATGAAATCAAACGAAATTTAGTACACGTATGTGCCACTATGTGAACTTGTGCCCATTAGTTTTTGGCGCGAATTCCTCCAAGGGGGGTGGAGCAATGGGACGTTTTTCGAGTTACGCGTGCTTGCTATTCCTCAGGAAGTAACTGGCGGAATCAAACAAAATTTGGTCCATATGTTGGTATTAACAGGAACAGGTGCTGATTCAATTTTGGTGTCAATAACTCAAACGGGGGTTGAGCTATAGAACGTTTTTTGTCGTCAATTGTGACTGCTGTATCTCAAGAAATAATGAACGGAATGAAAGAAAAATTTATCGGCAAGTAGCCCTTAGTGGGTATAAGAGCTGATTTTATTTTGGTGTCAACAGCTAAAAAGTGGGTAGCGCAATCGCCCGTTCTTTTTTTCCATTGTGAGTGCCCTATCTCAAGAAGTAATGCTACGTTCTGGTTGAAATTTGGAATATATGTGAATCCATATGTAAACAGGCTTTGGTTCAATTTTGACGCCAATCGCTCCAAGAGGTGTTGATTTTTTTTTTTTTTTTTTGCGAATAAAAATAGCTTTATTAATGCAACAATAAGAAAGATAAATCGTAATAGATTGTCGTCTGCGTATTTCTCGTGATTTTAATTGTATGGAAATGACCGGAAATATTATCTCAATGATTTAAAATTTTTAACTGTTGCCATCTTGCGTTTGTTAACAAATAAAATATTTATAATTAATCCAAGCGATGCTTTTAAAATAACTTTCAATTTTCGCTCTCTGCTTTGCTTTTGCAATAATTCAGACATTGGGATGGTCGTCAAGTTTTTGCATGTGTAATTTTGTTTTTATTGGGAATATTGCTTCCTCGTCAAGCATGGGGAGGGATCAGAAAAAAAAAGAAAAATATAGAAGAAAGTTTCGTGATGGCCACCTACGTGTTTTTTTTCTAATAGTACTCATGGTCCGGAAAACAGCCGTTTTCACCCCTCGCTTAGAAAAGAGTTTGAATTTTCTGCATATCAAACGGTTTGTGATCTTCCGTTTGGCATCAAAATGGAAGATCACAAAAATACAGGGTGATCACAAAAAATACAAAGTGATCACAGAAAATACAAGATGAGTACAAATGATGAACCCTATTTTAAAAAAAAATCATATTTTTAAATTACTGCACACGTTACAATAACTGATACACGAACTTATAGACAACTGTAACAAGTTTTTTTTTTTTTTTTTCAATTTTTCAAATACAGGGTGAGCACAAATAATGGACCCAGTTTCACAAAAATTATTTTTTTGAAATTATTGAACATGTTACAATAAGTGATGCATGAGTTTATAGAAAAATATAACAAGTATTTTTTGAAATTATATTAAATACAAAGTGAGCACAAACGAAGGATCCGATTTCAAAAAAAAAATTATATTTTCTAAATTACTTCACATTTTACAGTAAGTGATACACGAATTTATTGAAAATTATAACAAGTTTACAAGTCCGGAAAACAGCAATTTTCACCCCTGGTTTAGAAAAAAGTTTGAAATTTTTTCTGCATATCAAAACTTGTTGAGTATGTTGAGAGTGTTTTAGCTTCAAATAAATTCACGTTTGCCGTTATCCTCATGGCTTTCATTTTCATCTTATTTAACTTGAGCTCGATCAATTAACAGCATCCCCGAAAGCAATACCTTGGAAGTGAATAATATTAGCGTTTGAGTCAGCAAAGGGCCGTCATTACTTACCGTATATTGAGGATCGTCATTTTGTTCTCAGGGTTTATTACTAATCACTTCATCACTAAATTTCGGTTAACTTTTCCCAAGAAAGGATATGCTAAACCGGAAATCAATAGAAAATTTATGAATCACGAAACTATTACTCGCTTTGAGCAAGATTTGCTCGTTAAATGAGAGTTATGATCCCTTAACATTGCGCCAACCACGTGTTTCTGATTTTTCCGTTAAATCCGGACCCGTTTTAAACGAGTTCGACTGCATTATCATTACGCACAATCAATTTATGTTGTTTCACTACTGAATATTTAAAAACAAATTAGTTTTTACAAATTCTAGTTACGAAAACATTTATATCTCAGAAAGTAGAGACGTGAAATTAAATTTAAAAAAAAAAAACTTTTTGTATTTATTTTACTCTACAGGAATAACAGGAGTTTCAATTGGATATATTTATGCCACATCAACACACAGCTAAAGTGAATACTTGAGAAATGAATTGCCTTACAAAAAAAAAAAATCAAATTTTTTATGAATCGTACCGTTTCATTTCCCCTATTCATTTTTTTCTCCGCAGTACGTCCTCGCCAATCCGTCTTCATTAGGTAAAAGAGGTAATCGCAGCTGCACTGCTGCCCTCTGTTGAACATCAGAAGAATTTCCTAAGTGAGTAGGAAAGGAAAAAGTTTACATACAATGGTTGCTTCAGGTCAGTATTGGACAGCGTAAAAACAGTTGTTTTTAAATACGATCATTTAAATTTTTCCTTTTTCGAGAATAAGTTTTGAAAATTTGATAAGGAAGTAGCATTTTATTTTAACACAAGTTCTTTTATGCCTGTTAATTAGCGTTTACTTTTATCGCATATAGTGTAATTGTGTTTTAAAAAAGGGGCAGGGCAGAATTTAACGACTTTCCGCTTTTATCCTCTTAAAAGGTGAAGAAAATCTATCGAGAGCTCGAAATTGAGAGCGCTCCCAAAAGCAAACGTATCAAGCTTTTTATGTTATTTTAACAATATATGATTTCAAACAATTACTATTTTTTCTTTCTAATTTTTTTCCCAAAAAAGCTAATTGTTTTTATTTTTTAAAAGACATTAAAAATATTTGTTTGAAAAGACTTTCTCCCACTGCACTCAATATTTTGTTTCCCCAAAAAATTTTCTTCAGAGCAAAAAGACCAAAAATATAGAAAAAAAAATTGAAGTAACAAAAAAGTTTTAATCATTTTAAGCATATAAGATTAAGTTTATTTTAAGCTGACTGTCAAAGGTAATAGGAAAGAGCAGTTATTTTGAACACTATCACTAAATCTCAGATTTCAATACGATAAAATCTAAAAATACCCTTAAGATATTTTTAAGAGACATCTGAAACAGCAAAAAAAAAAAAAAAAAGATGTATTCAAAACGAAAATACGCTCTAATAGTTAAACAATGTCCTTATGAAACATCATTTACTTCGTAAAGTTAGAATTGCAATAAAAAAAACATGCATTTTTAATAACATTTGAAATAATTACAAAACGCTAAAGTTAGAAAACTGAAAAAAAAAAAAAAAAAAAAAATATGACTGACACTTCAGTCTTTTATGTATACATTTAAATGTGTTTCAAAGCATCTCTTTCTTGAGATTACAAAAGGCTAGAAATACTTATATAATAGGACCAAACAGTAGTAATATATTTAGTCCTGGAGAGGACATTTCATTCTATATTTCACTAACGTCTCAAATTATATTAATGTTTTGTCAAGTTTAAACTTTTTTAGCAAGAGTGTAATGAATGTTAACAATATTAAATCAAGAATTAAAACGGAAGATCACACAAAATACAGAGTGATCACAAAAAATACAAAGTGATCACAGGAAATACAAGATGAGTACAAATAATAAACCCGATTTCAAAAAAAAAAAAAAATCATGTTTTTTAAAATACTGCACGCGTTACAATAACTGATACACGAACTTATAGACAAATATAACAAGTTTTTTTTTTTCCAATTTTTTAAATACAGGGTGAGCACAAAACATGGACCCAGTTTCACAAAAATTATATTTTTGAAATTATTGCACATGTTACAATAAGTGATGCATGAGTTTATAGAAATATATAACAAGTATATTTTCAAATTATATTAAATACAAAGTTAGCACAAACGATGGACCCGATTTCAAAAAAAAAAAAAAATCATATTTTCTAAATTACTTCACATTTTACAGTAAGTGATACACGAATTTATTGAAAAATATAACAAGTTTTTTTTTTTTTCCAAGTTTGCTAAATGGAGGGTGAGACAAATACTGAATTCGATTTCAAGAAAATCATATTTTCGAAATTTTTTCGCATGTTACAGCAAGTGATACATAAATTTATAAAAAAATAAAACACGTTTTTTTTTCAATTAAGTTAAATACAGAGTGAGCAAAAATGATGGACCCGATTTAAAAAAAATAATATCTTCGAAACTACTGCACATATTACAGCTCGTGATGTATGATTTTATAGAAAAATACAACAAGAGAGTTCCTCCCCCTCCCCCAATAATGTCAAATACAGGGTGAGCACAAATGGTGAACTCGATTTCAAATAAAAAATAACATTTTCAAAATTACTGCACATAAGTAATACATGAATTTATAGAGAAATATTACAAGTTTCTTTTCAGTAAAATTCAATTACACAAATGTGCAATGTGTGAGCACATTGTACAAAATATTGAATTTCAAATGATCAGTGTTAGAGCTTTTTGCTACACGACATCTAGTTTGTAATCCAGTTCGTTCCATACATTTTTGAGTATCATTCTGACAATGGTTCGTGATGCTGTACAAATGCATTACTGGAGTTTTTGTAGTGCTAAATATCTAGAGGAATATCGTATATTTTTTTCCTTTGTCTACTCGAGAAAACCTTTCACTTAATTTAATTGTTGGTAAATGATTGGAAAATCATCAATGATTTAAAATTGTCATTTGTTGCCACATTCTTTTTGTGAACAAATAATATGTTTTTTATTAAAATAAGCAAGACTTTTAAAATGATTTTCTTTTCTAAAATGTGGACGAAAAATGGGCTTGAAGAGTTTACTCGCCACAGAATGGTTTAGCTAGATATTAGCCATCTTGCTTCTCAATAAGCTCTTTTTTCACACATATATTCACGCTTGGCTGGTTAATTTAAACACCATATATTATCATAGCGTAAATTATTGCACCAGGCAATAAAGACATATCTTCAGGAAGTGGACATGACACTATGATGGGGTAGAAGAAACAAGCGAACTCCCTCCTTGGCAGAGGTCGAGTGAAAAGAAATCACCAAGAGATAAAAATTCGCATGGCCCTAAGATCAGGATTCGCTTGACGGAGTTATGGAATTCTTATTTATTTGTTCTGAACATTAGCAGTTCGTAGATCTTTGGAGGTATCTAGTGAAAAAAAGTTACTTACCAGTCGAGTGTGAAATGAGAGTTGTTGGAGTTTCCGAAATTGAGTTGTTTAGTGTGTAATGACTCACAACAAGAACGATATCTTGCTATCGGCAAATTTAACGAAGCAGTTGTGATTGAGATTTGGAACGAAAATGGACAGTTAGTGTGTGTTTATCCGTAAATGCTGACAGAATGGAGAATTTGTAATGGGCCGGCGTTTTGATTTGAATCCCGACGAATTCCGCAGACGAGCAATTTTGGGATTATGAATATTTTAAAGCGCATCATAGGAGGATATATGTTAATCACGGAATGCCATTTTGGCTTCGTTTCGGCTGGAAGCTACCCGGATTTTCAATTAATGAATATTGAACTTGATCAATCATTTACACGAGTTTGACATTTTTACGCATATATTTGCACTTGGCTATCGGAATTTTAAATTTTGATTTTTAAGAGTGATATATTAGAGCACATGCGGAACCGGACACATATTTCGAGTGTGACAGCGCTGTCACGCCCACCAAACGCGCAAATCATTACTTTTGAAGTACAAGAAAAGTCTTCAGAAAGCTGATATTTCACATTGTGATACATAATGATCTTTTGTATTGGAACATATCACAATTAAAGTTTAAAATTGGAGAAATGAAGTGCAAATATATGCGTAAAAGTATTTCATTTGTGGAAAAAGTGCTGAGCAAATCCAAGGGCGGGCACAGAAATTTTGCGGCTGGTCACAAATGATTTTTTCAGGCCCCCTTCATATTCCCCCTACGTCCCTACATATATTTCACCGCTCACTTAAAATGTTTTTGCTCCCATTCAGACTCGGGGCCGGCCAATAGGTGTCCTTTCTCCCCCAAACCCCCTGCATACCCTTATAAAATTATATTCAAAGAAAAGTTAGCATGTCTGAAAGTTTCAAATTAAAAAGTATGTCTTTTTAAATCGAAAGCCTTAATGCCGATCATTAAAAAATTGAAAAATGTTTCCGAACTGCTACCGAAACATTTTTACTAAATTTTATTCTGCTTACGGGGTGAACATACCTCTCTGCATTGGGAAAATACCTATTGTTAACATACCCAACATGATATAGTTCCTAAATACAATAAATCATATATGAAGATTTTGACTGAATACACTAGTTCAGATATGGAGATTTTAATTGACAATGCTTCTTAACATTTATACACATTATTACTTAAATATTTCAAGAATCTTAGACTTGCTTAATTTTAAACACTTTTCATTACATCATATTTAACATTTTGTTTTATATGTTTGTCTTTGATCCACTAATACAATATTTAATTACACTAGAAAGATGTAAAGGTGTCATTTGCTTTTACGTTTAGAAGAAATTATCCTAAGGAATAGGGATTTTTGACGACATTGAGTGTGATTTGTAATTATAAATAGCATTATTTTAATTATGTGAGTCAAAGGTGGCCAACGTTTCTAAGGTAGACCCCCCCCCCCAAAAAAAAAAAGTAGATGTAATTTTACTTTTAATTAAAAAGGGTACTTCTGCACCTACATAACAAAGCATTTATGTGCAATGCAAATGGCTAAATTCGAAGAAATAGTGGTAGATCATCTTGATTGGTCTACCACTATATGCAGTGATTTCACTTTTGAGGAGGAATAGTTCTAATTTCTAGGTAAGATTATATTTCAATTTACATTCATTTAAATTCTTAGAACCTTGAGTTAAAGCACGTTTCCTTCTCATAATGTTTCTTTTTCTTCAACCACATTTTCTTAAATTCACTTAAGCTGTAATAAATATAAGATATTGCTAATTTTGCAACCTGCGAATGGCGACCCTATGCATGTTTCCAAGGTGGCCACCACAAGAAAAATAATATGTTAACTAATGTAGTAAGCTAATTTTTGGAATTTCACGGTATTAGCTAGTTCTTGACATCACACATTGCTCTATAGTCATCTTTTAAAATAAATCCGGAACAAGTAAGCCAAGATAGCGTAGGAAAGAAGAAATAGATCTTTTGTAATTTTTCCCGACCAATTTCCTTGCAATAATTTTTTTCCCGTGATTAAACATTGTATTACTCTTCTAAATGTAAAAATAGCTTAATCACTCATTACCTGTAACTCACCTACCTTATTATATTTCATGGTTTAAATGCAGCCAGTTTTAACTTATGATATCAAATGCTAATAAGATATTTGCTTTACCGGTTTAAAAGCATTTAAAAACTTTACACCGGTAATGGAGACTCATTTTTTCTAATTTTTTCCGTTTAGGAAAAGAAAAAAAGCAAAATGAATGGTAGAAAGACAAAAAAAATTCTGCTGCTAAAATCTGAAATTACTAGCAAAAGCTTTTGAAATTTCAAATTTACAGCGAAGAATATAAAAAAATAATTTTATAGATGTTTTATTAAAAAATACATTGTTATTTCTTTATATACTGTTATTTGCAAAAAAAAAAAAAAGAATATATTTTTTTTTATTTATTTATTTTTTCTTTTTGAAAATGTTATTATTTTACTTTGTCCCTACATTCCGAAATTTTGTTGTGCAAATGGAAATGATGTGTTTGATTTATTTTACGTTTTTTGTACCCTGTAAAAAACCATGACTTATAACTGACAGAAGAAAAAAAATTATTTCTGCATTTTCTTTTTTATATTGATGTTATCAACTGGTGACTCATATTAATTACAACTATTTTAAAACGTATTTAAAATAAAAAATAATGTTTTTCAAATCTTTTTCCAGAAGCTTTTAAAAAATTGGTAGCAAAAAATCAATGGGAATAACTTCAAAACGCATTTTAAAACTAAGTTCATTTTGTTCTGATGGATGTCCTTAAAAATTTAATGCACATATTAAAATCTTCTAACTTTTTAATGCATGCATTTTTTACACATTCTACAGCACTTTGCAAATTTCTTTTATTTGTTTTTACTGGCTTAAAAGCAGTTTGAAGTTTTTTACCGGAAATGAAGACTCATTTATTCTAATTTTTTCCGTTTAGGAAAAAGAAAGGAAAGAAAAATGAACCGGGGAGAAAGACGGAAAAAATCTTTTACTTTCACCTAAAATTTGAAATTACTAGCGAAGGCTTTTGAAATTACAAATTTACTGCCAAAAGTAAAAAATAATCAATCCAGTGCAAGTTATATTGAAAAATACAATAATCATTTTTTATGTACTGTTATTTTCAAAATAAATTTAAATTTGATTATTTAGAAAATGTAAGGTATCTTAATTATTTCCCTTTGCAACACATTCCCTAACTTCGTTTTACAAGTGGAAGTGATGCGTTTCATTCATTTTACGTTGTTTGGAAACCTGTTAAAAACCATGCCTTATAACGGCGATAAAAAAAAAATAAAAAAAATAAAAAAAAATCGTTCTACATTTTCTTTTTGTACATTGATATTATCAACTGGTGATTCACGTTAATTACGACCATATTTTAACGTATTTAAAATAGCATATAATGTTTTTCACATCTTTTACTAGAAGTTTATAAAAAAAAAAAAAAAGAAGGGGAAAAAATCAATGGGAATAATTTCAAAACGTATTTTAAAACTAAGTTCACTTCATCCTTATGGACGTCATTAAAAATGGAATGCGCATATTAAAATGGCACTGTCTAATGCATGATTTTTTTTTTTCTTTACATACTCTACAGCACTTTCCAAATTTCTCTTATTTGTTTTAACCGGCTTAAAAGAAGTTAAAAACTTTACACCGGAAATGAAGACTCATTTTTTCTAATTTTTCCGTTTAGGGAAAAAAAAAAGAAGAATAAGAAAAGAAAAAAAGCGAAATGAATGGGAGAAAGAAAGAATCTCCTACTTTTCGCCCAAAATCTGAAATTACTAGCGAAGGCTTTAGAATTTAAAACTACCGACTAACTCATCAGGCTAAGTAGGGTTGCAAATTTAACTCGCACAGTTTGCTCCGGAGGAGACACGTTGTTAAGAAGCACGATTAAAATAGAGAACGGAGGAAGAAAAAAAAATAAGGCGTAAAAAATAAGAGCAAAAGACATCAACGTGAAAAAAGGGAAAAAGTTGTTAGAAGAAACAGCACCCATTACGATGGAAAAAAAAGTAAAAGAAAACCTTAAGAAAAGAATTAGACAACGAAAAAACACTGCTCGCGCATGCGTATCGTTGGCAGTCGGCTCCCCACCATTGTAATTACTACTGCAGATAAAAACTCATTTTCTCTATTTTCCATTCTTAATGAAAGTAAAACAGCAGTAAAAAAGCACTTTGCAAGGGGCTTAATAAGAAAGCCTAAAGAGCAAAAAAAAATTCTGACTGTAAGAAACAATACTTAGAACAGTACGTTAAACGTAAAAGCATGTAAGCTTAGCAAAGGGAAAAATTGGATGAAGTTAGTTTGGCGAACTAATAAGAAAGAAAAAAAAACTCACTCTCCTAAAAAGTTTTTTTCCGCCCTTGTTAATAACATATGCATCCACTTAAAGTTTTCTAAATTATACATTTCAAGACGCGCTCTAATTTCGCCTCTAAAATTTCTCATTTGAAAAGAATACAACTGAGGGGGAGGGTCTGCCCAAAAGAAATATCACCATGACCGGAAGTTGTGTTTTTATAAAAGACAAGGCTCATTTGAGGCGCTTCGTAATAACTAATAATGATAAAGAACTTTTTAGGGGCAAAGAAGAACCATTGAAAGATTATACGCTGTATCCGAATCTGCTGTTTTTATGTCCTGATTTTAATTTGTTTCCTTTTACTTAAAATACAGCCTTGGATAATGAGCAAGAAGCTCATTAAGACCCGAATATGGCCCAGAGAGATGTATGCGTAGCTTGTGCGGCATTGAGTTAACTCAGCCCCTAAGTTTCACGGCACAAGGTACTTAAATCCCTTAAGTGCAGTAATTAACGTCTGGCGTTCATTGTTCATTGCCGGGCTAAAATGCACCCCATTAGGCGTTCTTTTTAGTAGGAGGGAAAAAAAATATTGCTGTAATTTCGCTGGGAAAACGTCGTGTGAGAGAAATGTCAATAAATAACGGCGACGTAAGGGATAGAAAAAATATTAATTTTGCTTCAGCCGAAATTAAAAGATTTTCAGATTTCATTATTCGACTTGGTATTTTGTAACAGTGAAGATCGATTTTTTTCCCGTTGAAGGCTCACAAAATAGTTGTCAAGATTTATTAAGTGCCTAGCGGTACCCGCACGGCTTTGCCCGTAATAGAAAAATTAAAAGATCTTTTGGTTCGCCTGTATATTTACAAATAATGTATGGCGAATTTTCTCGCCAATTGGCTTGTACCCATGTTACGGTTCCACGTTATGATAATTTCGTATCTCGCCAATTGGCTTGTGCCCATGTTACGGTTCCACGTTATGATAATTTCGTAATTCACTCGTCCATCTTAAGATATTTTAGTTCAAAAAATTGAAATAGAAAAAGAACAAAATCGAATTTTCGAAAAATCGCTTCGAGGTGCACACCCCCATGCTACAAACTAACTTTGTGCCAAATTTCATGAAAATCGGCCGAACTGTCTAGGCGCTATGCGCGTCACAGAGATCCAGACATCCTACAGACATCCAAACATCCTCCGGACAGAGAGATTTTCAGCTTTATTATTAGTAAAGAAGAAATGACATGTCCAAACGACTTTTCCTTTTATGTTTCTACACTTAAAATAAATGAGCACTAAATGTTTACATATTTTCAATCTGGGCATCCAAATTTTGGCTAGCGGGCCAGAAGTCGCCCACGAGAATCTAAAATGTGATTCCTGGCAACTGGCCAGATTTTAAGTTGCATAAAACAGCATAGTTAACATTATCAGGTATGTCTAATTAAAGTGTGAGAGCTCCTTACATTATTTTTTTTTTGTGAGTTTCTAAATGCACATTTTAGGAAAGATGCAACGTCAATCGTTAAAATATTCACTACTATCACATAATTAAAATTATGTATTAATTATTCATAAAAAAGCTAGATTGATACTGGAAAAAGACATTGGAGAATATATCTAAGGTTACACAAAATATTACTAACAGGCAATGAATGGAATGTTTCCCCAAATATTAACTAATCATAATTAATTTTCAAAAAAATCATGTCTAGGACTAGGTAGTTACTGAAATAAACCAATCTGGAATCTATTTTTAAGTAATTTTAATTTTTAATGTTATAATGTTGTTAAGTAATTTTAATTTTTAATCAGTAATTAATGAATGTTTGCTCTGATATTAAGAGAGAATTTTTTACTTCCGCGTAGATTAATCTGACACCAGGCGGATTATAACAGAAGATTTGATATAAAAATCGAAACGTGTTTTCAAATTCTAGGAATGCCATTACGTCGTTTGATTAAAAATGTAGTTATTACATAGTTCAATTAATGTTCAAAAACAAAAATATGACCGTGATTCTGAACTTCAATTTGTAAAGCCCCATCTGAAGTCCTCGGACTAAGAATTAATATCCAAATGTGATATTTATTCATGATACATGTTGGGTTAGATTCAATAGATTTGGATGGATCATTAAAAAGCTTTTGAAATATCCTGGAGATCTAGTCTCATGAATTCAACCTGAAAAGTTAAAAGAGCTGTAATTTCATTACTCACTGTGATTTTTTTCCAACATGAGATATTTTCAGTTTATTAAAATAATTTATCTTGCTGATAAAATCACATTTTCATCAGTTAGTTTATCTGAAAGTCAGTTTGATTGTGCGCCTCTATACAAAAAAAAAACTACACCCAAAAGCTGTATGTAACCAAGTAAGCCTATTTCTAATGCTGGTTTATAGAGGTGGGGAATGTAGTTCTTTTTAATAATCCGTTAATCAGAGGATCGTTCATTCTTTTGATCCGTTCATTCAACTCGTTCATTTGAACGACCTTGTTCATTCAAAAAATCTGCAGGTGATCTCTGTGAGCGCCATTCTTACTTACGATCGAAATGCTTCATTAAATCAGTAATATTCTTTAGGAAAAATAACTAAAATTATCTAAAAGTAAGAAAATATTTCTATGAAATATGTGGATGTAGAATATCCACTTATATAGTGGAAGTGAAAGTAGATGTAGTTTCTATGGAATGGTGTTGGATGTAGAATGTTCAATTAAACACAATTAAGCTTCTTCTTCGCCAGTGGATGGGGAACAGCATACCCTAAAACGAGCCTCACAAGTTTTGGAACGCGTAGCGAGTCAGCAAGCAAACAAGGCGAAAGCATTTCTTGATACATTAGGGTAACACCCCCAGTAATTGACAGGTCACCAGTGATTGGCTTTTCCAACAAAAATGTCCTAAAATAAGATTAGAATCCAATCTTCTAAAAGTAGAAGGCTATATACCAACTGAACGTACATTTACTTTAAAGATTACAACTTCAACTCATGTTATTAAATGGTAGCACACTACATAGGAAAGAGAAACAATTGTGTCTTTTGTCAAATCAGCTATTTTTGTTGCAAAAGCTTCTTCTCTGGCTTAAGGAAAGCATGCGCATCAATCCATTAAATTCCGACTTAAAATATATTTTTAAATTTTGGTTGTCAAAAGTATTTTTTAGTTGAAAGGTGTTACTTTAAGTGGGTAGAAGCACATTTTTTGTCCCTTTTTGGATTTTTGAAGTAATGATGGATGCCATTTAGTGGTGCTTCAGTTTTGCTAGTCTCCAGTAATTGGCACATGTGCCTCGTATGTGTTGCGCAATATGTCACTAGTTTGATTTTTGTTACTTTTGCAGCAACTATATTAAATGGGTTCTACTATTGATTTGAATCCTACGAAATATACGGTTAAATTTGTAAGAGAAGAAATAAAAGCAAATATGTATGATCATCAGTCAGATATTGCGACAGTAAAGAATTCTTTCATTTTTTATGGCCCCTTAGAATCATCGGGTTAATATTGCTTTTTCTGTGGAAGCAGCTATAATTCGTAAAATCAAAACTGCATACCTACTAATGAAACAGCAATTATCTCGATATTTTTTTCATGCAACACTCCAAATTTATTTTTATTTCTCTTAAATACTTTTACAACGTCGAGATGTGTGCTTCAACATTAATTTATGTAAAATTACCTACTTTAAATTAATATTAATTATGCTTCTTATTATCATAAACTTGTATGTAAAAATGTAATCTAAACCTTAAAAATAAAGTGATTTTCCAGTTCTAATAACATGTGCCGATTACTGGATCACAAGGTGTCATAACTGGGATATCAGGTTCCAATTACTGGTGACTTTTGAAAGATTTTATACATATATTTTTAATAAAAATATCAATTTAAGTATTTTTGCTTTTAGTGAACTAAATAGATGCACAGATGTGCATTCTTCGATACAAAAATATTTTCAAGTGAATATTTTTTTCTAAGGTGATGAAAACAAAGGTTAAGGACAAATTTTTAAAGTGCCAATTACTGGGTTGTTAACCTGTAAAGCAAATGCTGATGTAAATACAAATGTTCTTTAAAGCAATTCAGAATACGATTTGAAGAAAGAAAATATTACATTAATTTTAAAAGAATTACGTAGTTACAAATAATTTACTTTAAATTGGTTTTAAAACCTTTTTTTTTTTTATAAATTGAACACCTGCTTTTTAAATAAAAACTGGCGTAAGTTGTAGAAACTGAGATTTTTTGACCAAAAAACAGACATCTGTCAACCATGACAACTACCCAAAAGAAAAAAAATTCGTTCTTTCAAATAATTTTTAAATCTACAGCACAGTATGTACACTTATAGTATTACCAATAGACCATGTATATAGCGGAAAAAAGTAACAACAAATACATCGGTAGCTTAGTGGGAGTACTGGGAAACTTAATTTAAAAAAAAAAAAAAAAAAGATTCACCTAAATATTAGGGAGCTTCAAAATTATTTCACTGCACCAAGAGAACAGAAAAAAAAAAAAAAAAAAACACACACACACACAACACCTTTTTAAATGGAGGAAAAAAATCAAACAATAATAATCCTTATTAAAAATCTCTGGATATTGAATGTTAAATAAGCGACTTGGAAGCAGCCAAACAAGTTGAAAATAAAGCCAAATCAATGTAGATGGTTGTTGATAGAGAAGACAAAAGGATCGCCAGAAAAGTGATAAAAGGTATTTTTAGCACAATTTTGGGCGACAAAAATCGTGAGAAGAATTTTAGCAGGTGCGTGGAACAGGAAGTGGAAAGTCCAAACGTTTTGTTAGTAGTCCCAAACAAGTTGAACAAAACATTACTAATGGATACATTGGAAAATTGCAAATGAACTGCAATGGTTATTGAAAAATGTCGAATAAAGCAGGAAATAAAAAGGTTCGAAATGCATACATTGGACTGCACTGAGACAAAGAAAATTTGAAATTGATTGATAGTTCAAAATTTGAAGATGAATGTAATCCCCCCCCCCCCGATTTTATCACAAGTGCATCAATACAATATTTCAAACTGCTCACCGTTCAAAAGAACGGTCGTTCATTTTTACGTGAATCAAACGGATCCGTTCAATTTAAGGATTCGTTTTTTTTTTGACCCGTTCGTTCATGAACGACACATCCCTGCTGCTTTACCAATTCTTACTTGCGCCTTTAAGTGTTTGAATCACTATGACAATTAATAAACAAAATACATCTTCGATTATAAAATAAAGGAAAGTCGTTACTGATACATTGTCCCCGGAAAAAAGAATTGATAAGGCGGCATAATAAATTTTGTAAACCAAACGACATCGAGAAAGAAAGGGCATTGGTGAGCTCTATAGGGGAAGTTTTTTTTTTTTTTTTTTAAACTTCGAATTTACGAAAAGCGTTGAAAAAAAAGGAACAAGCAAATTGTCTGAAATGAAGCTCATAAACGGAAAAGACAGAAACTAAACTGAAAAGGTAAGAATGAAAGAAAAATTTTAATTCAAGATCAAGAGGAGGCCAACACAATTACTTATATTTGCATTTGGATGTCTTAACCAGTACCTGGTTGCATTGATACTGTCAAAGTGAATAGATATTTAAAAAACTGATTTATATAATTGTTTTTCAAAAAATCGGACAACTTTTACGGTTCTGCGATAGGTTTTTTCTTTTTGGTTCTTTCTTTCTTTTTTTTAAGGGGGGGGGGGAGCATTTAAGAGAGAAAAAAGGACATATATCCATCATTTTCCTGTCGCTTTCTTTTTGGAAATGTATAAAAGGAAGTTACTACTACTAATTCATTTAAGAAAAAGCAATTGAAAACTAATTTTTTAAAAAAGAAGCTTTTCGTTTACTGATCGTTCTACTACAAGTTAAAAAAACATGGTGTTCGACCAAATGAGAAAAAAAGAAGGAACCTCCACATTATTCGTTCTTCTATTCCACTCTTTTTTTCTCTTCTTTCGCGTAGTCCATAACAGCCAATAGACAAATATAAACACCTTAATTTTCCGACGAAAGTACTAATCAACGATTAAAA
This sequence comes from Uloborus diversus, assembly GCF_026930045.1. NCBI lineage: Eukaryota > Metazoa > Arthropoda > Arachnida > Araneae > Uloboridae > Uloborus > Uloborus diversus. The sequence continues at coordinate 154,570,488 of NC_072737.1, forward strand.
CTAAGTATTTACACACATACACACAAAAAAAAAAAAAAAAAAACTTTATGTTCAGAAACTTTTTTTTTTTTCGAGCGAGCTTAAAAGCTCTTGAAAATGTATTTGTATAAACTTTGAGGTTTGTTATTTGATTTTTAAGAAAACAGTTTATTTAACGATAGAAACAAAAAGCTTACCAATGGAAAGCTTAAATTTTTAAAATATTATAATTAATGTCTAATGTTTATTTTATTTTGTTACTAATTTATTTTTTAATTATTGCATAAAACCTGAATGATTAAACATTAATTTTGAGAGTTACCATTCCCTTAAACTAAACAAATTCCAAAATACTAGAAATGAAAATAATGTTTAACTCAATAAAAAAATTATTTATTGAGCAGCGAAGGAAATGTTGCTATTCATGGGCAGCAAAAAAAAAAAAAAAAAAAAAATCCTCAACTCAACAGCATTCTAATCGCAGAAAAAGAATTAAATACCAGTATTCGAAATGCCATTTTGTTCCTACAATAGCTCTCTTTACCCCCTCAAGATCGTCACCCTTTCAGGCCTCTGGAACACCCCGCGGAGCCATGATTCGCGTGGCGTGAGCATCCCCCAGGAGGCCCAAGAACAGGAACTTCGAATGTGGATTCGATAGCACGTGCATCCGACCCCTTTCCTATTCGACGAAAACCCCCATTCCCCGCATGTAGTCCTTCATCAACTATGCTAATCAGAATTCTTTCCGCCAGAAAGTTCATTGGCGACTTTGGAAAGTCATTATTAATTTTTTTTTCTATTTTGTTCATCTTTCATAGATTGCCTTCCATTTTGTTCCCCCTCACATAAAGTAATTAAGACTCCTTGCCTCAGAGAGATATCCTCTATTGGTACCCAAAAAACTTGACCTTCGTTTTAATCATTTCAGAAAGTACCTGCAATGGAAAATAATTTACGCTCTGCAAGCAACAGCTGTTTTTGAATAATATGGAAGAAATTGCAGCTCCTAATGAATATAAATGCTAAGGATTTGATGCGGGCAATAATCGATAATAAATCTGCATCAGACCTGCTGAAGAATGGAAGAAAGAATTAAAGAGTTGATGCTCATAATCTGAGGAAAGTCTAATATATTCAGTGGCGTCTTGATGGGAGGTCACAGGCGATCACTCCGATTTCCGAAAAAATCCTTATTCGGCAGATTTTGATTGAAGATTAGGCAAATTTGAAGGCAGGAGTGTTGTAATATTGTAATTGTTTAATTTTTCTTTTCATATTATAATGCCTAATGACTATTTTTTTTAAGTCATACATTATTTAACAACTTAAGATGGTTCAAAACAAAAATTGTTTTTGGCTCTACAAATTGTTGACATTAACTGACGGAGAGGAAGACCGAGAAAAAAGAAAAGATCACGCATTGTCACTTGCTCACATTTGATTTCCGTATAGTTAAGTTTTTGGTCATCACTCCAAACCATCGACAAACACAGCAGTGAATTAAATATAAAATGATTAATAATAGTAAAATATGCTTTAAAAAGAATGGTGTACACATTTAGAAAACATGTATTTTTAAAGTAGCATCCAGCCAGTTCCGACAATTCAAATTTTATGCACTTGATAAGAAATAAAATTGAAGCGCTTTTCAAGAAATTTCAAAGACTCATTTAATTATTTTCAAGGAGTCGGGAACAATTAAAAATTTTCAAAACACGAATTCAATTACACTTATCAGTCTCTGACATTTTGATACTTGATTGTACAGTTTTACGGAATGTGGTGGTTTCCTGCAGTCAAAAGTACTTTTAGTCATTGAAATGGATAGAATGAGCAAAAAAAAAAAAAAAAAAAAACATGGCCCCAGAAAATACTTTTATTTTCCCAGCAGTTTTTCTTAAATTAATTTTTTTAAATGTCCGATTTTTCAAACAAGGCGTGGTCTTTATGACATCACAAATGATGCATTTTGGCTCATCTTTCTACTACGTTTCCACGTTATGATAATCCAGCAGCGAATTAAAATTGCACTCTACGCTTGCTATCAACCATATCGTTGCCAATACACGTGAGTAAGGTTGCGAATTAAATATTTAGCTCTGTCAGTGGCAACACAGAATGGCATTTCATCATTTGTGATGTCATCGCCAAGAAATGTAAACAATGAAAGCTCACCGATTTAAGTAATTTTTTAAAAATATTAAACTTAAACAAATTATTTAAAAAATGGTCAGATCCTATGTTTTTAAGCATGCTCTTTCAGAAAAAAATACTTTTGAAATGTTGGAAACAACTCCATTCTTCCTTTAAAAGTAAGAACCGAGGTATTTCTTCGAACAACTAACAGCCATTTTTATACATAAAAAGTGAGATTATAGGTTAGACGTTTAGAGAAAAAAAAACAGTGTTCCTATAAAAACACCTATTTTAAGTTTAATATGTAGCATAGATTTCTCTTTATTTTATTTTTTTTTTCAAGTGCAAGTAGGGCAGCGAATGAAAAAGAATAGAGCTAAAGCAACACTTTTTTTCCTCGAGCCAAACAGATCGATAGCATGCATCGGAAGTAAGATAAAAGCAAGCAACAGAAGAATTTCCTAAACACTGGATTCGGGATTAAATCAATAGCAAGATATGGAAACATGTGAGTCACAAAAATTTATCCCAATTAATATGAGACAGAAAAATGAGAACCATGATTTTTACATTTTGCTGTATTCAACAAAGAGCTGAATGCGGCATATTTTGGCATTCCCCTCTCATTTGTTAAAAATTTTAAAATAAAGGATCTTTCAATTAGGGCGGGTAGATGTTAGCGGCTTTTATGGTGGCTACGTTGTTTTGGTTACGTCTGTCTTATCTGCTGTTTATTATCCAGTCACTGATACCAAATCATCAAATCTGTTCTTCGGCCAGATGTGTTCTATGGGCCTCAGGTTGGAGATCTCGTTCGTTTTAGACAATGATCAAACGAACCCCCCCCCCCAAAAAAAGGCACTTTTTTGTTTCTTAGTAAGAGTATATAAGAATAGTTGGCCTAGTGCTGCCCCATGTTTTCTGTCTCTTTCAGTTCTGTTGCTCTGCCTACTTTACACAAATGCCAACTTGAGCAAATATCTCTAAGTCAGCAACTCTGCCAGTGCCTGCGAAAGTCGAAGTCAGACTGATTTTGACATAAAGGAGTCGGAGTCGAAGGCACTAAAAGTCCAAGAGTCGATCATTTTCCCTCCGACTCCACAACCCTGGTATATTTTACGTTCGTTTTATAACTCTGCATTTTTTTTTATTCCAAAAGTCGATGTTCAGAATAAAATATGCCATTCATATACTTTTGCCGGCTGATGCGTTGAAAATGCCGAATGTCAAAAAAAAAGGGGGGGGGGGTTGCATCTCACGTGCCCCCCCCCCCCTCGCCACGTCTTTGCGTTTCCCAGACGTCATTTTTACAATAATGTCTCAATACCTCTTTAACCTTTGAGTCTGAATTTTAATAATTTTTCAACCACCTCACATACATTGCGTCGAGACGTTATTGTATGTCAAAGAGTTAATGTCAAAAATGAAAAAAAAAATAAATAAAATATTCAAATTTAAGATTAAAATCTATGGACAGGGTTGAAAAGTGATGAAATCTGAAAATACCACCAGATTTTAAAAAGTTTATTAGTAGTAAATAGAGTTCTTAAATTATAAATATTTCTTTTGTATCAAAGCGCATAGCTGCTGAGTTTTTATCGTGCAGTGTATGTATTTATCAAATATAGGGAGGATTTCTCAACCGAAAACAATAATCCACACCGAATAGCTTCACTTTCGCTTTTGCATCATCCATTATACCATGAATGCTAACCAGCGGTTTCCACTGTCCATCAAGCTCTGTCTTCTGAATCTTAATTGAAAGTAGGCTCACACTGTATTGCAAAAAACACAGAAGCAGCTAGAGCTCCGGCAACAACTTGCCACAACTCCCTAGGCGTGCAACCCGGTGACTAATGTTTTAATACCGCCCGCTTCTCCAAGCAAGGATTTATGGTCAGGCAGTTTCAAACCATCTTTTAGCAATGCGCGACATTTACTACTTTTGTTCCCAATGATCATTATCCCCCAGAAAAGTAAGATGGGTTGTCAAGGGATTGTTTCCTATGGTCCCCAGAAAAAAAGAAAAAAAAAAAGTCCCCATCAGTTCCTCTTTCTTCTTCATCTCGCGCTTGCAAATGGACATTAAGGGAGCGAGGAGGTCACAATTCTCCCCTGCTTTTGTTTTTTGAATCATTCTCTATCCCATAGGCAGTGCGAAGTGCATTATGTAGAGATTTTTAATAGCAGGGGTGTAAATCAAGTTGCCTTGTTGTTTTAGAAATAAGAGGGAAAATGTGGGAGTGACTCTCGGAAAAAGAGAAGGAGGGGTAGAAATTAACAACACGTTGGATGTCTTATTCGTCTTTAAGTCGTAAATTTTGGTCTTAAGATTTGTAAGGCAGCTTTCCGCAGTCATTACTAAAACAGCCATTAAAGATTCCCTGGTGCGAACATCTACGATTTATTACTCAAAGTTCGGGTTTATATTCTCTTGTAATGTATGAAAATTCAGAGAAAAAAGACACAAATTATACAGATTTGGAGGAATATAAAGATTTACAATTTATTCTGACAGTGCGGTTTATTTCAATTAATGCAATATGGCATTCATACGTTTTTCGCGCAAAATTCAACCTTGGGAAAAAAGATAGGAAGGAAAACTTTCTATTACAATCATGTCACAAGGATGCTACATATTACCTTGTAATTTATGAACAATTAGGGAGGAAAAAAAAGCCAATGATACAAATGGCTTGGAGGAACATAAAGATTTATAATTTGTTCTGTCAGAGTGGTTTATTTTAATTAATTCAAAATAGAACTTATACGCTCCCCCGCAAAATTCAACCTCGTAAAAAAATGAAAGAAACCTGTGTAATAATAATTACGAATTGAGGTTTCAGATACTATATATTCTCTTGCAATGTGTGAAAAATCAGCACGAAGGGAAAAACCTAATAAAGATTTATAATTTATTTTGGCAGTGTGTTTTATTTCAATAAAGTCCAAAATTGCACGAATGCGTTCCCCGTAAAATTCAGTCTCGGGAGAAAAAAAAAGAACGAAAAAAAGAAAAAAACTTTTCTATATCATTTCTATCCGAGCTATTGGATATCCGCCTACGATATTTGAAATATAAGAAAAATGAAGATAGAAAGTCAAATATTAAAAAAATCGAAAGAATACAAGAATTTATAATTTGTCTTAGCCGTGAGGTTGATTTCAATCAATTCAAATGGAACTTATACGTTTTCACGCAAAATTCAGCTTCATAAAAAAAAGAAAAAAACCTGTGTAATAATCATCGCAAACTGAAGTTTCAGATACTATGTATTCTCCTGCAATGTATGAAAAATCAGCAACGAATAAAAGCCTTTAAAGATTTAGAGTGATATAAAGATTTATAATTTATTTTGGCTGAGCGTTTTATTTCACTAAATTCAAAATTGTACGTCTGAGTTTCCCCTTAAAATTCCGTTTCGAAAGGAAGAAAAAAAGAAGGAGCAAAATATCTTGTCTATTAATTATTTCTATTTGAGCTTTCGAATACTCCGATACTATATTCTCTTGTAATATAAGAAAAATGAGGACAGAAAGTCATGTAATATGAAGATTTAAGATTTATCTTGGCAAAGAGGTTTATTTCAATTAATCCATAATGTCATATATACGTTTTTTTGAAAAATTTAGCCTCGTAAAGAAGATGGAAAAACTCTATTATGATCGTTTTTAACTTGCCGTACAGATAATATACATTATTTCATAATGTATGAAAACCCAGAGGGAAAAAAACTAAAGTTATAAGAATTTGGAGGGAATACCATAGGGATTTGTAATTTATATTGGTCGAGCTTTTGATTTCATTTTATAAAAATATTACTTACTCGTTTTGCCACAACATTCAGCGAAATGTTCCAATACAGTCATTTTTGAGAGCACGGATATGATATGTACGATATGCGAATTTACACTGATGCAAAAACAAATATTCGGATGAAAGAGTTTCGATTTATTTTTTAAACATTCTTGGAGCTCAATCAGCTTTGTGGAAAAACTACGCAGAAAGTTGATTTCAGACAAAGCTAGAATGAATAATTGCTATTATCAAAATTTTCAGCATTCGAAATCGTAGAAAATTAGGATGAAATAGTGACAGAACGAACAAATGTATTTTGTTTCAACTAAAAAAAAATTTAATTAACAATTGATGACTGCAAAACTCTTTTGTTTCAAGAGGAAAGCAAATTACAGTATATCAAGTCTAAAGTTCAAATTGATTGGGACCATTGGTAGTTCGGATTTTCAAGTTGTTCGGATTTTTAGAAAACAACCTGGAAAATGCCGTTTAGGAAATATATTGTGCCATTTAATCAAATAAAGTGATCGGACAATATGTATATGCATAACATACACTACAGCACATCACGTTACAAAGTTTTAAAATAAATAATTTCCGGATTTATTTTTAAAGAAAAATGTGATAACACGTATAACAGAGTGAGGTGTGTCGGTTTGTGTGTATAATTTTCCTCTTGCCCAAATTGAATAAAAGATTTCTGTTCGAAAGACCTCGGTTTTGCAGGTTTTTTTTTTATTATTATTTGAGCAATTTTTCTCTTTGCTTTTAACTTTTGAACAAACTGAATGATTGCATCCCCCCCCCCTCTTCGAGGAATTTTTAATCCCAAAAGGAAAGCTAAGCTAAAAGTCCTACAAGCATTCTTAGAAAAAACATCTGACGTAGAAACAAAAATCATTTCATTATGTTGAGGGCTATTTTTGAAATGATAAACTTTTTTAACATTAACGTCTACGATGAAATGAAAATCCCTTTTCCAAAAACACCAAAATTGCTAGAAATGAGATTTTTCTTTCGAAAAATACATTTCATCTTCTGTTGTAACAAAGATAACAAAAAAAGAATATGAGTTAAAGACAACATATATTTCTACGTACAATTAATACTGATGAAAGTAACTGACTGACTTATTCAACGATATGATTCAATTTACGAATTAATCATTTATTATCATGGGCTACTAACTAAATTATTTCGTACGAAGAGTACAAGCAAGTCTGAAGCTCTGTTCGATTTTATTTTTTTTTTTTTTTTTGAATTCCGGTCCCTTTTATTTTTCTATGCTAAAATACAAACTGTACTGATGATTTGTACTATATCCAATATCCTCTGGAATGTATCCAATTAGAATTTTGATACCTTGAATTCAAATTGTTTTCTCAGTTATAATTGCGACAGGAGCATTTGTAGGAACAAGAAACTGAACGAGTAAGGTCATGTTGCAATTCAGTCAAAAGTACTACTTTAATCCACTGAAATTGATTTTAAAAAAAAGAAACAAAAAAATTATTATAATAACATGGAGCCAGAAAATACTTTTATTTGCCATAAATTTAAACTTTTAATTAGTTTTTTAAAATGTCAGGTTTCTGAAATAAAATGTTTCAGCGTGTGACGTCAAAAGTGAAGAAAGCAATCTTAGATTGAAGCACGTAGTTGTCTTTCCTGGTAAGATATGGCATTTTGGTGATTTTTCACTGCGAGCAATTATTAGCGGAACATGAATTGTTAGTAAATAAAATATTTATTTGGCGAAGTTGTCCTTTTCGGGTTTTTTAAAAAGAGAAAATAAGTCAAATTATGAAAAAAAGTAACTTACCCCATGTTTTCGACCATGGTCTTTAGAAAAAAATATTTTTGAAAAATAGGAAAAAAAAAAAAAAAACCCCGATTTGTGATTGCAAAAAAACATATTAACTTGAACTCAAGCTTTTTTTTTTTTTTTTTTTTGTAATCGGTCAGCTATTCTAAAAGCTCCAAAACATTCATAATATTACTCACTATCCAAATTTCATTTCGTTCAGTTTTTCAAAAATCTACTACACTAGCAGAAAATTCCTAAACAAATTATAAGTTATTCGCTTAGAAAATACTTTTAAAAGGATCTTTTATTTCATAAAATGGGAGAGTACACTATCTAGAAATCCTATCCTTGTTTTAATTTAGTGGGAGGGACGAATTTAAGAGAAAGAACGTGATAGAGCCATTTCGCTATGCAAATATCAGTGTGACACGGGTGCAGGTTACCAGGCAACTACAACCGATATTTTTCTAATCTCTTTTCCCCCTTCTTTTTATAGGGGTACAAAGAAAATACTTCCAACCTGCATGGAATTCTTCATCAGGAAGGAGTTACCATGGTTTTGTTCTTGGTATTTCGTTTTCAATACTTTTTACTTCCTTTTACAAAAAAGGAAGTATTGTATTCGCGAAAAAATTTTCACCCAAAAATCGGCCTTAATTTCCATTTTGCTCACCCCCAAATGAATGTTGAGTTTTTTTTTTTCAACCTGACCACACGTGGATATGTGCCTAGGAACGTACAGACACCCGAAATATCCATTTTGACGATCCTTGAGTTAATTACAACGATTTTTCTCGTGACGTCTGTATGTACGTATGTATGTATGTGTGTATATGCGGATGCACGTATATACGTCGCATAACTCAAGAACAGTATGTCCTAGAAAGTTGAAATTTGGTACATAGACTCCTAATGGAGTCTAGTTGTGCACCTTCCTTTTTGGTTGCATTCGTATGCTTCAAAGTGGGTCTTTTGCCCCCTTTTTGGGGGGGGGAAATCATTGTTAATTTCGATATAAACTCACGTAGTGTTATAATTTGGCGGACACTTGGCGATATATCGCCAGCCTTTTGGTCGCCAAGTTTTGTCGCCAACTTGGCGACCAATTTGGCGATTTTTTATTTTTTTTAAATCTGGTTTCAATTTGGCCACTGTTGGTGATATTTAGAAAGTAAACTATTGAATCATATTAAGACTGCCAATAATGAGAAAATGACATTAAATTGGAGTAAAAGGAAGTCATGTGATGCACACATCAGCTCGTTTTAAAATAATTTGTTGCTAGTATGCAGTTCTGATACGTTTGAAAATTTTAAGTTCAGTAGTAGATAAATTTACATATTCTTAGGTAAATTTAGATGAAAATACATGCTTTTATTCATGTTGTTGGTTTTAATTGTGCTTATCTGTAAACTAGAAAATCGCCCGTCAAGGTATGACGAGTGAAAATTTGCTTCTACATTTGAACGAAGCAATTGCCAGTTTGGTGGTACTTTGATAGTTAAAATTTTATCCCTAACTCTAGTGGATTAAGCCTAAACTCCAGTAGATAGTATTCATTGTTGACCATTTTTACTTTTCTTCATTCCCCTGAAATGAGTCTTACCAGTAAAGCAGTTAAGTTACCGGATTCAGTTCAGCGCTGTCAAAATGAAGCATTTCCCTGCATGTCAAACGTTACCAAAAAATATTATCAAATTATCATGTCGTGGAGTCAGTTTCAATGTTGAAACTCGCGGGTTACTCGATTATTTGATATTATGTATATGAGGATACTTCATGTGATCTGCTGATATTGGCTTACATAATGCGCCATCATTCAAATTAAATGACGAAATATTTGACATTATACATTTTATTTACTACAGGTACTATTCATTTTATTTGCCTGCATTATTTATGTGTAAGTAAGTATTTTTCTGCCTCTTTCCGGCAAGTAATTCTTCATGCAATTACGGTCATGAAACAGAAAACGAGTGAAAAACTTCTAAACGGAACTAAGTGAAAAACAATAAGTATGATTTGGAAAAATGCAAAAACTTAGTTTCAAGAATTTTTGGCATGATTGAGTGTGACATTAAAGAAATATAATTACAATCATTAAGAATTTTTATTTTATTTACGTGAATCAGGACAGTCACTAAGATAACAGTCACTAAAAAGGGAATTCGCATTTTTTTACGTGACTCATGAAGTGCTAAAATATTTAAACTAATTTTATTGACTTAAGCATAATTACTTACCTTCTGGTCATGAAGTAGAAAATTTACATAAATTTTGAAATATGTTTAAAATTATGACGAAAATCATCGCTTAAGCGATAAAGATGCGTCAGCATTGTATTAGAAAAAGAATAGATAGTGCCTGCCTGAATTAGTGATGACTAGCTCAAATGTGTGACGCGTCGCGCGTGCGCACGCAAACAAACACACACACACACACACACACACACACACACATACACAAACGGACAAAATTTGAATTTTAGGGGCCAGGAAATCAATTTAGGTGCTGGAGAGTTTATTTCTTAAAGTTTATAGGAAAGTTTAGTATAATATGGTTCTGAAAGGTTTTTTTTTTTTTTCTGAAAGAACTGCTAGTCGCCCAAAGCATTTCATTCAATTGTCTGGGACTTATCCAGCCTTTTATATATATATATATATATATATATATATATATATATATATATATATATATATATATATATATACAGTGGTGGTCAAAATTATAGACTCAATTTATTTTTTTTTTTGTTTCAATTACAACATAACTCAGTTTAAATTATTTTCATTGAAGTAAAGATGAATAGTTGAAGAAATAGTTCTAAAATTAGTACATCTTATCAATTAAATTAAAAAATTCATAAAGTTAGAAAATTTGCAAATTTAATATTTTATCATTACGTGAAACCTGGACAAAAATATAAACTCAGAGGTAAAAAATCCAGGATTACGAGAAAGTTTAGTTCGAAAATGTTAATTTAACGCCATAGAATGAATAAATGTTGCCATCAGTGATTGCTAAAAGTTTTGTTTTTGGAAATTTATGAGAAACATATAAATGCACCGCTGGACAAAATTATAAACTCATTTTTTTTTATTTTTTCAATCATAATTTAACTCAATTAAAAAACTTTTTGTTCCAGTAAAAATAAATAACTGACTAAATAGTCCTAAATTCAGTATAACTCATAAACTTTATAAAATAAATAATTTAATTAAAAAAACCTCAACATTAATATCTTTATAATACATGAAACCTGGACAAAAGTATCAACTCAAAAATAAGAAACTCTGAAGTTTGGTAGAATTTTATTCAAATACTTAATCATTTAACAATCAAAAATGAACCAATGCTGAATTACAAAATTGCAAACTTACAATACTGCATAAACACAATTATAAGTTGACAATTTTTTTTTTTGAGTTTAATTAAGTTATATATGCAATTACTTCAGTAAAACAAAAGCATAGATTTAGGAAAATGTAATTTTGCTATTAACATGGACAAATTGAAAAAAAAAAATCAATATTTGAAATGTTTTAAAAACTAAAACTGCATTAAATCTAGCCATTAGTGTAAACTACAAACTTTTAAAAACGAGTTGGACCCCCAGTTTTCTGAATTACCTCGAATATGCGGCTGGGCATGTAGATTTCACAAGAGTTTCTAACAGCTGCAGTGGCATATGGTTCCATGCTGAAAGTATTTCCCTTTTTAATTCCTCTGTGGTTTGGTACTGGTGCCGATCATGATAAACTTTGCGAACCCTGGTCCCCCAAAGATTTTCAATCGGATTAAGAATCTGGACTACGAGCTGGCCATTTGATAACTTTGATAACCTAGCGCTTGAACCTTTCTTTTGTACTTTTCGCTGCTTGTACACTCGCGTTATCTGGCTGAAATAACCAGTTTCCTCCAGGAATCAGATGAGCAAAAGGTAAGAGATGATCTTCCAGTATTAATTGGTAATCTTCAGCGTTCTACCTTCCATTAAGAAATGCCAATCCTGCTTTACCATGCTGAGAGGGTTATTTATCTTTACTGGAACGAAAATTTTTTAACTGAGTTAAATTATGATTGAAAAAACGAAAAAAAAATGAGTTTATAATTTTGTCCAGCGGTGCATTTATTAGTTTCTCATAAATTTCCCAAAACAAAACTTTTAGCAATCACTGATGGCAACATTTATTCATTCTATGGCGTTAAATTAACATTTTCGAACGAAACTTTCTCGTAATCCTGGATTTTTTGACTTTGAGTTTATATTTTTGTCCAGGTTTCACGTAATGATAAAATATAAAATTTGCAAATTTTCTAACTTTATGAATTTTTTAATTTAATTGATAAGATTTACTAATTTTAGAACTATTTCTTCAACAATTCATCTTTACTTCAATGAAAATAATTTAAACTGAGTCATGTTGTAATTGAAACAAAATGAAAAAAAATTATAGTCTATAATTTTGTCCACCACTGTATATATATATATATATATATATATATATATATATATATATATATATATATATATATATATATATATATATATATATATATATATATATATATATATATATATTTAGTTTTAATCATGATTTGAACTATCACGTCAATGTCCAAAACCTCCTTGTCAAAAATGTCAAATACAGTCAAAATCAATTTATACGTAAAATGTAAGGTACTAAGAAATATTTATTTATTATTTCCATTATTAAATTCTATATAAGCTGAAAAGAAAATATTACATTAAGTAAGTGATCTGTTGGGTGAATAAAAAGTTGAAATAAAGAAATATATTCAGCTTCATGTGAACTTTATACTGTTAGCACATAGCACATTTGAAATAAAATGCAGATAGAGTCGATATTGTCACTTAGTACTTCCACGTAAGATTTAGATCATTTGGAGCAAATAAAATTGCGAAATTGAAAGTAAAATGACTAAAAAGTACATGAGAATGTGTAATCGCCTTCTCTCCTTCACTCGCTAAAACATAGAAAGAAATTTAGTTTATTTACTCAATATTACGTTTAGCCAAAAACTAAGAAATACAGTATGTTGGGATTGCTAAGTTTCATAGAACGCTTAATATTTAGCTGCTGAATAATTATTGCCCCTTTTAATTTTTTCCATGGTAATCATTTTTCTGAACTTACTATCAGGGGATGAGAATCTGTATATTATATATACAGGTAGTTATCAAAATAATGGAAACACTCTGTGACCAAGTGTATTGGGAATCGCTACTCTGCCATAAATGTACTGTTGATAAAGGTGCCTTCTGACTCTAATCCCTCACACTGGTGAACCCAGATGGTGATTGAGTTCTCTGGTCATTTTCGCTGCTGTTGCTCGTTTTTTAGACATTACAATCCGCTTCAATACCCGTCGGTTTCTTTCACTAAGCTTCTCTTTCCGTCCACTATTTTGCTTTGCCGAGCTTGTCTTACCGTGCTGCGTGTATGCTGTCATAACTTTAGATACTGTACCTCTAGAAACACCAAAAAGTTGAGATGTTTCACTTACACTTGCTTCAGCTAGACGCGCTCCAACAATTTGGCCTCTTTTAAAATTTGAGAGGTCCGATATTTCACGCGCTTGAAAAAAATCCAAGACGTCCAGTACTTCGGTTAATACACCATATACTACCAGAATATATACATTGCTATTTATAAAAAAAATCAGACATCCAGTTTTATTCTTTATTACTTACTAGTGGCACCCGCACGGCTTCGCCCGTAATAGAAAAATTAAAGATCTTTTGGTTCGCCTGTATATTTACAAATAATGTATGGTGAATTTTCTCGCCAATTGGCTTGTACCGACGTTACAGTTCCACGTTAGGATAATTTCGTATCTCGCCAATTGCCTTGTGCCCATGTTACGGTTCCACGTTATGATAATTTCGTAATTTATGATAGTTTTTTTCTTAAAATTAGAATAAAAAAAGAACCACATCGAATTTTCAAAAAATCGCTTCGAGGTGCACACCCCCATGCTACATACTAACTTTGTGCCAAATTTCATGAAAATCGGCCGAACGGTTTAGGCGCTATGCGCGTCACAGACATCCTACAGACATCCTACAGACATCCAGACATCCTCCGGACAGAGAGACGTTCTGCTTTATTATTAGTAAAGAAGACGAAGCACGTTCAAAGAAGTCACTTTTATTCACAGGTGTTTCCATTATTTGGATAACTATCTGTAGTTATTCTTTATATTCTTAATTTGTGTGAAAGAGAAGTCACAATTTGTACGAATAAACGTTTTGAGATTTGAATCCTATTATTTTACTGTCATTTTAATCATTTAAAATGCTTGCTAATTACACAGATTATGATTAAATTTTATCATAATGTGTGACAACTGTTACTAATACAGACTTTATGGGTTTCAACAGCACGTTCTCATTCCCTTCTAAGGGTTTTGACACTGGAGTTTGTCGACAGGTTTTTGTACATTTCAAATCAGAATTTCCCTTGTCACGTCAAAGGCTACTTTTTGACGCTAAAACCCAACCCTGATATACATACCTATAAATTAAAACTGTGTAAACCGCAATGACAGCAGTGACATAAATCAGTAAAATATGTAATTTCTTAAATCTTATTCCTTCGTTTCAACTGGGTAAAAAAACACTAATATATATTGTCTATTGATTATTTTTTATTTTTGCTTATGTTAATTAATTCATCAGAATTTAAACCTTACCACAATTTCATTCGCATGCTGCGGGAGACAAATTTTCGCTTAAAAGATGTCGCAGCGAAATTTACTAAAAACCTTGTTTTGCCCGAGGCTTTGGAGGTGATTAATTGTTCGAAAAAGGATTCCTGGCACCTGTCCAAAATTACTTCCTACCTCACCCCCTTCAGCATTTATTAGAGCCTCGGGAGCGAACAAGTGACGAGCAAGCGTTATGAGCAGAGAACGGTACACGTTTTTAATTAGTCCGTGATGGGTTGCAAAATATATCACAGGCATTAAAAAAATTATAGTAATAAAAAAAAAGCTCTCCTACCCCACGAAAAAAGTAACAAAAAGCACTTGTCAGGCAGAAACATAAAAAGCAGAGGAGAAAAAAAAAAAAAAAAAAAAAAAAAAACCTTAACTGCAGGAAAACTTTCATTTTGCCGCCTGAGCTATAATCTGGTTTTTAGCGTTTAATTTCGGGTTCACCCTATAGAATAAGCGGTACATAATCTTGGAAGCCAGTTCCTGTCATCTTCCTCGGAATTTGTTTTAGTACGCAGCTCATACGGAATATGCAGATTCACCCCCCCCCCCGTCCCCATCCCTCTCGTTTGCCTCAAGGCATTACTTTCTTTTATTATTATTATTCAGTTTAATTTTAATGAAGTTTAGGTGAAGAACGGAGATTCCAAGTCGGAGTTTTCTTCCACCATGTTGGAAAAAAGTAACTACTTTCTAGATTGGAAATTAGAAAGCACTGCGAAAGATTTTAGATGCTAATGAAGGATGCTGTTATTATTCATTGCTTTCCCCCGGAGAGTAACAACCGATAAAATTTTAGATGACTGAGATATGCTTACTTTAGGCGAAGTATTCTCATTAAAATGCTTTTTTTTTTTTTAAATAATGCTAATCAGCGCGCGTAACTTGAGAGAGCTAGCGCTAATATTGCTCTTGCGCAAGAGGAAAATGATCTTTTTTCATGCAATCACATTAGGAAGTTGCAATTCATGAACTGTAGTTTTGAAAGTTTGAAGGTTGCTAAAATATATTGATCAAAAACTTCATCATCTAAATCACGCTTTCCCGCTAAAAAGCGTTTTTAATTTCTAAACAATGGGTCGTTTCCAAAATTTAAAATTATTTTTTCGGAAAGAGAATGCTTCAAAACATAGGATTTGACCATTTTAAAAATGATTTGACCAAGTTTACTATTAAAAAAAATATTTTGATCGGTGCGCAGATTTTTTTACCTTTCTGCACATGGCATCACAAATGATGAAATGCCGTTCACTGACGCCGTTAGCGCAGTGCGCAATATTTAATTCGAATCTTTACCTACGTCTACTGGCAACGATATGGTTGATAGCAAGCGTAGAGCGCAAAATTTAATTCGCTTCAGAATTATCATAACGTGGAAACGCGGTAGACAGCAAGCGTAAACATTCAACCCACCAGCGGATTGTGCGCCAAAGTTCGTCATTTGTGACATCATAAAGACCGAACTTTTTTTAAAAAATTGAACATTTAAAAAAAGGAATTAAAATTATACGTTTTGAAAATTTAAGATTTTTCTCGCTCCATGTTTTTTTTTTTTTTTTTTTTTTTTAGCTCATTCTACCATTTTTAGGGACTAAAAGTTGTACTTTCGACTGATGGGAACGACCCCATTGTGCCGATTGAATAAAGTGAACTTAATATGCTGAGACTTTCAGTCACTTAACTTCCAGTGTTCGGGATGAGTTTCACTGATGTCCTAGTAAATATAGTACATTTTAAAGATAAAATACATTAATAGTACGAAAAAGTAGCAAGACTTCAAACGCTACACAATAAAATTTAAACAAGCTGTTGCACATGGCTATTGGTGAAATATTTACCAATAACTTCTACTAACAGGAATTTCATATAAAACGAGCTGATGTGTACATCACATGACTTCCTTTTACTCCAATTTCAACGTAATTTCCCCATTATTGGTAATTTTAATGTGATTCAATTGTTTACTCTCTAAATATCCCCAACAGTGGCCAAATTGAAACCAAATTTAAAATTAAAAAAATCGCCAAATTGGCGACAAAACTTGGCGACCAAAAGACTGGCGATATATCGTCAAGTGTCCGACAAATTATAACACCAATTGAGTTTACATCGAAATTAACAATGATTTCCCCCCCCCCCCAGGAGAAGGTGCACAATAGGCCCCACTAGGAGTCTACGTACCAAATTTCAACTTTCTAGGACATACCGTTTTTGAGTTATGCGAGATACATACACACATACACACATACGCACATACATACCTACATACGGACGTCACGAGAAAATTCGTTGTAATTAACTCAGGAGTCTTCAAAATGGATATTTCGGATGTCTGTAGGTTCCTAGGCATATTCCACGTGTGGTCGGGTCGAAAAAAAAATCTCAACATTCATTCGGGGGTGAGAAAAATGGAAATTAAGGCCGATTTTTGAGTGAAATTTTTTTTTGCGACTACTTCCTTTTTTGTAAAAGGAAGTAAAAAGCAAATTGTTTCAATGATCATGTAATTAAATAGTTCTGATGAAAAATTGAACTGTTTGCGAAAATGACCGCATCATATGATCACCCAGTTAAGTAATCTTTTGCGTTTCGTGTGCTTCTAAATTTAATAGTTACCTTTATAGTTTAATTACTTTTCGAACAAAAATCTTTCCTCTAAGATATAGCAAGAGTTCCCGCAGTTAATACTTGTAATAAGCAAGTAAAGGGCTTTTTTTAAAGGTAAAAGTAAATGCTAATATAAGTATTTGGTAAAAGAGAGAGAGAGAAAGAGAGAGTAAAAATGTGTGTTAAATATTTAGTCTCGCATGTTCCTCCGATGATTTCTTTTTCAGGTAATATATTCCACTTAAAATCTCGAGAAATTTTCATCCGTAAGACTGTTTTTGAACAGCAGAAAGTGTTTTCGGATGCGAAAAAATGTTTTTTTGTGCTGTGCTTAGATTGCATATTTAGAAGCTTGGATCTTTTATTTTTGAAGGAAAAAGTGCTACATTGGGGTTAAATCATATACGGTATAATTAAGTCTTTGTGTTACTGTTAACAACAAAATAACACTGTAAAGTGATTTGTGAAGCAAACATGGCGCACCAATAGTAATATGAAATCAAGTGTATGACATACATATTTTATGTACACTGTTTAAAAAAGTCCTGAAATTTTACGGTGAAAGTTACTGGTAAGCATGTTGCCGTAACTTTTACCGTAAAATTTTACGGTAGAATGAACGAGAGCAGCTACGATCGTAGGACCTTCGGATTGGCAGGTAACTTTGCTGCCCACCATACAAGTTGTGACACATTCTGTGAGGAGAAAAACGGTGTTGTGAGCTTCGCATTGTACGTCATGTGGTGTATCAATTGGCGTTGCAATCGTTTATTTTTTTCGGTAAAATTTACTGTAATTTTTTTTCTGTATTGTAAACACTCCATTTTAAAGTAATATTTACCACAAAAAGTTGCCTGAATTTTTAACTGTATATCTTTTGATTTATTTGATACAAGTTTTTTGTACAGTGGCCACCGCTTGTATGAATCACGTTTGTTCTTATCGGATTTGATTCCATAAAGCGGCTGATTCAATAAAGCGGCTAGTTCAATAAAGCTGGATTTTATTCTGTTTTTGGCAATTTGATTCATTAAAGCGTCTGATTCAATTAACCACTGATTCAATTAACCGGCGTCCACTGTATAGTATAGAATAAACAAACGCAGCACGATGCAGCATAGATTCTTATTACGCTAATAAATCGCAATTTACATTTCTGGAAATTCCAACCCTAACATTTAGTCGCTGACCAACATTTACATTCTCTTTCATTCTAAACGCATTTAGCAGCAGTTAAAAGTTGTGACATTTAGCATTAATCACGCAAGATAATAGTCCAAATCATCTTTGAGAATAGCTTACATTTTTGTTTCATACGGGCACCATAGACCAATAATTCAACAAACGTTTCGAATAATTGCTGCAATTTTCACAACCTTTTACATGTAACAGATTCAAAGAGCGAGAAAAGCTGTAATCAAAACCCAAGCTTTTAAAATGAGAGCGATAATTGTTACCCAAATATAACCAAACGAGTCGGTAGTGCGTAAAATTCCAGGGTAGTTTTCTACTGCGCGAGGGAAAAGTTTAAATCCAGGCAATTAGGAAATAGATTTGAGAGTTGTAGTTAGATTTCTATGCGAGGTTTTTTCTCGTTTTGTTATGCAGCTGCAGTGGTACAAAATAAATAAATATTCATGTTCCGCTCATCGACATTCCGGTAGGTCTTTGGCGTAATTTCCACCGACATGCGATGCTTTTGAGTACATCACCGAATTTTCTTTTTAATTGCAGGGGAGAAGGTTTTTGACGGATGGATTTGGAACTTGTTTCCTGATCGGAGAAACTGGTGAGAGTGCTTAAATTAAAGACTGCAATTAGTAATTTAAACCGGCTAAGGCGCGTGTAATGACTACAATTACACGCACGAATACCACTTTAGACTGAAATTTGGTTCTGACCATCATTACCGATGCTTAACTTCTTGTACTTGCAATGTAATTTTTAAAAACAAATGTGTTGGAAAAGAGTTGGTATCAATGTCCAAAAATGAACATTCAAATATCATTAAAAACATTTCAAGTTGAACAGTTTTCATATTTTGAATGCCTCTTTCAGTTACACGCGTAGGGTGGTCCAAAAATGTCCCTTCATTAAAAAAAAATTCTGATTTTTATTGGTTTTACCCTTCTATTTGGTTCCATTCCTTTTATGTAAAAAATAATTATTGTTAAGTTTCAGCTCATAATTTTAGCTTTTAGAGGTAGCTCAAAATCTTCAACGTTCGGCAATATTTTACGCAATAAATGCAGAAGAAAAGAAAAAGGCTAAGAAAGCAGTACAACTTTATTTCATTTAAATCTTTAGCATTATGTAAGTTGACAAGCTATCGGTATAAGCACGACAATGTTTTTCGACAGCCTGCAACAAGAATTGAAATTGGTCTTCAATGGTTATTATTGTTTCATTAAACTTTTTTATAATATATAGCAATTCCTGTCAATAAGATTACTAATGACTGGCTTCCTTCAATAAAATTAAGCACATTGTGAAATCTCTTCCAAAATTCGTAGATTTATTTGATCTTCCAAGTTTTACAAGATAAAATGTATCAGGTAAATTCATTTTTTTCAGTCAATAAAGCTTATCATGTAGTTCGAAAGTATTCAAATTTCATACTTTTTTTGGCATAATTTCAGGTACTTTGCAGCATTTTTTTTTTCATCCACTTCTTAAACTGCTTTACCTACATCCATTTATTCAAGTGTGTCACTTGACTGTTAAAACGAGCCATACAATCGTACTTACTTCTTCATCAATATTTTTTATTGCAATTATTTCATTAAATGAAAAATCTTCACATAGTGCATTCTAAAGTATAGAAGCTGTCACCCAAGGTTTTAAGTAAACACATTTATATATACCATGTACAGGTAGTAATCAAAATAATGGAAACATCTGAGAATAAAAGTGACATTTTTGAATGCGCTTTGTAAGTAATAAAGAATAAAATTAGATGTCTGTCTTTTTTATAAAGAGCAATGTACATATTCCGGTACTATTTGGTGGTTTAACGGAAGTTTTGGTAGTCTTGGATTTTTTTCAAGCGGTGAAATATCAGACCTCTCAAATTTTAAAAGAGGCCAAATTGTTGGAGTGCGTCCAACTGAAGTAAGTGTAACTGAAACATCTCAATTTTTTGACGTATCTAGAATTTCAGTATCTATAGTCATAACAGCATACACAGTGCGGTAAGACAAGCTCATCAAAGCAAAATAGTGGGCGGAAAGAGAAGCTCAGCGAAATAACCCGACGGGTATTGAAGCGGATTGTAATGCCTAAAAAGTGAACAATAGTAACAAAAGTGACCACAGAACTCAATCACTATCTGGATTCACCAGTGTGAATGATTAC
This sequence comes from Uloborus diversus, assembly GCF_026930045.1. Classification (NCBI taxonomy): domain Eukaryota; kingdom Metazoa; phylum Arthropoda; class Arachnida; order Araneae; family Uloboridae; genus Uloborus; species Uloborus diversus. Next base: position 154,590,914 of record NC_072737.1, read on the forward strand.
AGTTAGAAAGCACCTTTATTAACGGAATATTTACGACAGAGTATCGATTCCCAACACACTTTTTACAGAGTGTTTCCATTATTTTGATAAATACCTGTATCTTGTAATCCAATATATTCTTCTGAAGTGATGGTGAAATAGCCAATAGCGGTTAATTATATATATATTTATATATTATTTATATATTAAAACGGTATAAGAGTCTGCAGCATTTTTTTAACAGATTGTATTCTATAGTATTGTATTCTATCAATCACTTTTTCTCACTATTGAGTATTATAATGCTAATCAACGAACTCCCAGCAAGCATAGAATCTGTAACAGATAAGTACTTTTGGTGCAGAAGAGAACCCTATGCATTTATTATGAATGGCACCAATAATGTGGTGTTGACATTTTAAAATTAATTATTTCTTAATTGTTTTGTACCAGTAAAACAGGTGCTTTTGCTTTTGCCAGTACTGATGCTTCTTCGGTCAAAGCACAAAACTTTCTCAATGTACAAAGAATTTTTCAGAATTGCACCAACTACAACATCTTACGAAAAACATTTGTATATTTACAGAACATTTTTCTTGGCTAATGTTGAATCAGTGTACATAAAATAGCAATTTTACAATGTAATTCATTTCTGTTCTGGAAATAGCAATTTTATTTGTGCTTAGTTTGGTCTTTTGTCAATACGATTTATATGTAATCCAGTTAACTCGGATTTAACTAATTTGAGGGTTCAGAAGCATGAAGATATGAATCCTTTAAAAAAATGCCCAAACAATTTGAAAGTCTAGTAGCTCACCAACTTATTCCGACTTAGCTCTGTTACGCATAGTTTGACTAAAATTTAGAAAAGCGAACTGATGTGTGCCTCACATGACTTCCTTTTACTCCAGTTTAATGTCATTTTCAAATTATTGGCAATTTTAATGTGATTCAATAGTTTACTCTCTAAATATCACCAACAGTGGCCAAATTGAAATCAGATTTTTAAAAAAATCGCCAAATTTGTTGCCAAGTTGACGACAAAGCTTGGCGACCAAAAGACTGGCGATATATTGCCAAGTGTCGGCCAAATTGTAACACCACTTGAGTTTACATTGAAATTAACAATGATTTCCCCCCAAAAAGGGGCTAAAGACCCCCTTAGAGACTCTCGAATGCAACCAAAAGGGGCGGTGCACAACTAAATCCCACTAGGTGTCTACGTATCAAATTTCAACTTTCTAGGATATACCGTTCTTGAGTTATGCGACATACATACGCACATACGCACATATGCACATTCGCACATCCGCACATACGCACATACATACATACGTACATACAGACGTCACGAGATAACTCGTTGTAACTAGCTCGGGAATCATCAAAATGGATACTTCTCGAGTCTTTACGTTCTTAGGCATTTATCCACGTGTAGTTGAGTCGAAAAACAAGCTCAACATTCATTCGGGGGTGAGCAAAATGGAAATTAAGGTCGGTTTTTGAGTGAAAAGTTTTTTGCGAATACAATACTTCCTTTTTGTAAAAGGAAGTAAAAAGGGAAAGAAAGGTGTCACTTTTTAAATCTCCAGTCATGTGACTGTAAATTACATTTTGTAATTTGTTAATTACATTGTGTAATGTTAAGTTGACACGTATCCAAGTATAAAACCTTAAAAAGGGCGAGAAAAAAAAGAGCAGTGAAAGAAAGAAAGAAAGAAAACGAGCGAGCAAGAGAAGGTATATCAGGGAATGAGATGTTTTAATTGAAATCATCCTCTCCTGTGATTCTTTAAGGATATCATTTCAGGGTTTTTTTTTTTTTTTAATGAAAGTTTTCTGTTAAATACTTTTTATAAGTACTCGTGTTGCAACCCATTAAAAATACTTAGAAAGTTTACAAGAGTAAAGCTTTCATATCCCTCGAATCAGCTAGAAATTTTCATTAGTTTCGTGGAAATTGATCGTTCTCCTAGCTAACCAATTTCGTCATCAATTGCACCATTTAATTCAATGTATTAACCAATTTATCATTTCTTCGAAAAATTTTGATAACATTTTTATTTTAGTCATATGTTCATTGTTATTATTATTAACGTTACTATTATCATTATTATAATTGTTGCTGAATTAACAAAATTGCTTGAAAAAAGCGGGAAGTTTTTGCTACAAATGTAACAAATAGAAATGAAATTTAACTGGTTAGTGTAAAAAAAGTAATTAGCTTTTTTGTTTGGTGTTGTTTTCTAACTTTGTAAGTGTTACTCACAATTGTCTATATCCGTTTTAACTAGATATTTTTAAATTACTCCCACAAAATTCAAATATTTTAAATAGAATAAGACAATCATCCCAATTGTATTTTTCTAAGCATCATTAACGAATTGAAGAAATATTTTAAGAGAAAGCGTTTTTTAAGGAAAAATTAATAGGAAAACACAGTATTTCCATAAGAAATTGGAAAAGAATAATCGAAGAACAAATACTTTTATTCGTATACATTTTTCTCCATGTGTTTTTTGTAAGAATCAAAGCACACAATAACAACTTATTTATAAAAACATTTAAAAAAAACTTTTTACTCAAATTATTACGAAAAATAATTTGCAACCGAGTTAACTGAGAATAATTAGGTAATATATCAGTTAACACAAAAACGGTGATAGTTTAAGAGAACCCCAGTTAATGCAAAATATTTTGCTTTTTTAAGAATCTTGAGTATGTAAAAAATAAAAGCTTTCTTTAGAAGAAGACTCAAAAAAATACGCAAAGATTTTTTTGTTTTAAACTCTGAGAAATAGTATTTTGCGCGGTGTATAAAAAGGGCGAGCAAAAAAAAAAAAAAACTTTTTTTGTGTACATATTTCTTTACATTTTTTGTGGTTGTGCACAGGAGCGCGTGTCAACTGAGTGATCGCATGACTAAAGCTAGGAGAGAAAAAAAAAAGAAAAAAAAAATCCGAAAACCTTTTTTAGGCGAGGTATATGAGAGCGGTAAAACGGGGAAGAGCAAAATGAAGTGATGGCTAAAAAATTTGAATAAAAGTGTCTAAGATCTATTAAAAAAATAAGACTTTTAATTAATATCGCTGAAAAGGTAGCTAAAGCTGTTAGGGAGGAGAGAGAGACGAAAGTGGGGGAAAAGAGGGCCCGTGGGGTGGGGGGTTTTGAAAGGTGTGGGGTTGCAATATCCCGGGTGGCAGCGACAAGGAGTAGAAGGAAAATGTCCAGCAAAATTAATAATTCGCCGGAAGCTCGGAGAAAGAAGAGAAAGTGCCTCAAATGTAATTTTGAGAAACAACCGGCTATATATACAAACGTAATTTAATTCTCCATCGGTTTGTCAAAGCGAATGAAACTATTGCAAATGATTCATTAGTAGGAGATTTTGATGTCAAAAAGAAAAATGGTTTTCGTTAATGTGTGATTAAGGGAATATATGATCGTAGATACCAAAGATTCATTCTTTTTAAAATGCTCGTATTTTCTAAGCTGAAGAATATAGCACTGCTCATACTTCAAACACGATAAGGTGGTTTTCTCTGTTACCCATTCCATTAAACACATATTGTTTGAGTTTTAATCCAAAAGTTTATTTTATCTCCATTCGAAACACTGAACTGCATAAATACCTGGGGTACTCTCTTTTCCTTCAAAACTAGCATTTCCCAAACAGTGTTTCGCGATTCACTGGGGGATCGCCGATAAAGTTTAGATGGATCGCCGCTATTTAGTTATACATATATTAGTTGGAGGACTGTTTTTCAACTAAAATTATTTTGTGAAATAAAAATGTATAAAGATGAAGATCAAAAAAAAAAAAAAAAATCTAATTTCAAAAGTAAACTTTCTTGTTGTAAAAGCTTTACACATACCTACCATACGTACACACATTCCTACGTAATAACTTTTAGGTTGAAATTTTTTTTTTTTTTGTTTTTTTAAATGAATTTCGCAATGGATTTGGTTTTAATTTTTTTATACTGATTTACGGTAATGTACTGTACAGTTTTGATCATCTATAGGGTTTATTTTAATTTTCCCCTTATTTATAATTATTTTCAATCGTTTAGCACGTCAGATTTGCGATTCTTAACAAACCATTTCGTAAATTCACAATTTAACTCTAAGACTACCCAACCACTGGGTGGTTGATTAAATTTTATTACAGTTATTACTTTTTTTGACTATTATGTAGAACAGCTGTAACTAAACTGCACTCTTTTGGAACTACACACATCTATAATCAATGTTAATAATCTAAATTTGGATGATAATTTTTAGTTGTTCGCTAAAAATTATCATCCTTTTGAAATTTTTGATTTCGTTCGGCCATCAGCAATATACACTCTTTATGTCAAAATTGATCTACAAGTCCATCTATTGCCATTACTTCAAACAAAATGGGTAACCCAAAAAGTTTTAAATGTTTGCTGTTCAAGCATTGTTTTTCCCCCCGTTTGATGAATAGCGTTATCAGAAGGTTGCAAGTTCAAATCAGGTCCATGTCACCAATATATGGCATGTAGATGGGTACAGCAGAGGGTGCAATGCATGTCCGATATAAGTCCGTGACTATTTTTGTTTTTGGACATCAAGCCTGGGGAATAAATTTGGGCTACGTGCTTTTTGGGTGTACTCCACAAATATGATATAGTTGAGGTGTAGACGTCAGAGACAGAATTTTGGTCTTAATATGAAAAAATGTTTTTTGAATTTTTATCTGATTTTTGTAAGATAAGTGCAGAATACCGAAAAATTCTTTAATAAAGGTTGAAATGTGGTGTCTTATAACAGTAACAAATTGCATCTCTGAAAGGTATTAAATGTTTACAGAAGGTTAAATTAAGAAAAATAATAATAATAAACAAATCAAATGATCTCTCCTTTCTTTCTGCGCGTTCTTTTTCTTTCTTAATGTCAAATGTTAAATGCTTCACCTTTCATCAAATATCGAGGGCATATTTCTGTACCTGTACCTAGCCAGACAGACGTAAATCCAAAAATTTCGATTTTCTGTTTATTAGTGTTTTGTATGTAGAAGCCTATTCCGCGTCGAAGCATGTGAATGTAATTCTTAAAAGAAATCCTTTTCAATTTTTACCAGGATTAAAAGAGCGCGTGTCTCATCCTTTGCATGCAACAGAAAAAGTTGCTCCTCGTTCCTGTAAAGTTACCATAATGTGATTTACGTCCTTCTGGCTCTGAGGTACAGATTTATGTATTTACTAGTGGTACCCGCACGGGTTCGCCCGTAGTTGAAAATTAAAAGGTCATTCGGTTCGCCTGTATATTTACAAATAATGGATCACGAATTTCTCGCCAACTGGTTATGTTCATTCGCTCTCCCATTTCACTTTATGATAATTTCGTAATTTACTCGTTCATCTTATGATAATTTTGCTCCAGAAAATGTTCTTAAAATTGAAATAGAAAAAGAAACAAAATCGAATTTTCTAAAAATTGCTCCGAGGTGCACCCCCCCCCCATGCTACAAACTAACTTTGTGCCAAATTTCATTAAAGTTATCCGAACGGTCTAGGCGCTATGCGCGTCACAGAGATCCAGACATCCTACAGACATCCTCCAGACAGAGAGACTTTGAGCTTTATTATTAGTAAAGATTTACTTATTTATACAGAAGCTAAATAGCGTCACATTAGAGGTCTATCTAAAAAGCGCTTGTCTTCCGAACACTAAGAAAGAATTACAAGACAAGAGAAGGAAATAACATCCAGGACACCGGCGGGAATCGAGCCCACAATCTCCGGTTTAGAGGATGAAGCTTCTACCGCAGAGTCACGGAGGACCCTATGATCAAGAGCTTAACCTTTAGGAAATACTTTTGTCTTAAAAACAAACTAGACTGATGGCTTCTTGATATATAAAGTAAAAAATCACCATGACAGTAATATGCAACTCCCCAAGAAAATTCATTAACTGACGGACACTTTTTGCTTTTATTTAAAATCATCTGAAGTCATCATCTTTGGCGTCATCTTGAAATAGTAAGAAAGAAGGCTTAACTCTTGTCCACATTCATTTCTTAAACGCTCTACAAATTTACTTAAAAAGGACAATTTCTGTATTTAATTTAGCAACGGATGAGTAATAGCTGAACTCAAAATCTCGCAAATGGCGAACTGCGAAAGATTTCCTCAAAAATCATGGAAAAGAATCAATTCTGTGGCACAAAATATATAAGAGCTCCTTTAATTAGAAAGTAAAACATTAACTCTCGGAAAGGGTCCGTTTTTTGATAAAATATTTCTATAGAAAAACCGAAGACAAAAGAGAAAAAATCAACTTCGTGCTCAGGAAACAACGGCAGCCGCTTAAAAGACTTTATTAATTAATAACTTACTCTCTATCGGGGACAGGAGTGCAAAAAAGAAAACGATTTCCCCATGGGGATTTTTTTTCTCAACATCTAATCCTGGGCATTGTTAAAACTTTGCGCATAGGGGGGAAGGGATAAACTTTTTCAAAAGATTTAACAAATATAGACCTAAACAATAGAAGTTTTTTTTGCGGCTTTTTTTATGAAATATGTTTTTTGTTTGAGAATTTTCTAAAGGTAGTTCAAACAAAACGCGGTAATGAATAATTTTCTTTGAGGTAATCGTTTAATCTTATCGTTAACTTAGGCAGTTGTGTTTGAAGTGCTCTGCAAGGGACATTTTTCAAGCAAATTTTCCGCTAAAGATAGCCTACGTAAACAGCGATATCGAGGGCAGTTCCTTAAAAAATCCAATTTTCTTTAGCTTCCAAAATGTTCTTCTTTAGAGGTTTAATTAACTTTTGGGATATATTTTAAACAAAATTGTTTGCGTTCGAGGATTAATATCGCTAAAATCCACAACATTGCCAGTTGAAAAAAGTATTTAAAATTAAGACTGTTTTAAAATATTATAGAAAATGGTGCTGTTAGTAAGTGCAGATAAAGATAAAACAAAATTTTAATAGGGAAACAGATACAAAAGTTAATCAGTATAAACAAGAAAGAGTTTAATGCTCTAATAATACTTCGATCATTTATCAGAAAACTTATGCATTTTAGTACTTTTCGTTTCATCCTGTTTTAGTGCGGTGGAAATGGAATTATGCGATAAAAATGAGAAAGCCAATTTTTGGAGGTACTTTTTTGTTGTAAGTATGACGCTTGGCGCATTTTTCATCTTGACGATTTTTTTCATTTTACTCTTTACTAGCACGTTTGGTAAAAGTTACGTTGTAACAACTTGTTTGCGATTCTAAAAATGAAGAAAAAAGTTTCATTTAAGCGAAAACTAATCCGCCAAGAGTCACTAAAATGTGAAATAGTCCGCCAAATAAAACAGCAAATAACGTGAAACTTTCGATTAAAATAACCGACAATTAAATAAAACAACATTAAAAACTCCATTAAAAACAAAAATAAAAATAATCCGTCAAATTAATAAAAATTAAAACACTATGAGTTCCATTAATTTGTAAAATTATAAACATAGCAGAAAATTTGGCGGATGCGAGATTTTTCAGTTTTTAACCATGTGAAAGTAACCAAGTCACCAAGCCAAGTGACGTAGTACCCCTAACGAAAAAATAACTCTTTGGAATGAATTCCTTCAACCAAAATTAAATGTATAACATAAATAACAAAAATTTGCTCAAAACAAATAAAAAACCTAAGACTATTAGAAGTCAGAAATGTAAGAAAAAAGAAAAGGTCAGTAAAACAAATATAAAATTCAGACTGAAAAAATAGGAGATGTATCAGTACTCAAGCAGATGTATTTTTCAATATATCTATACATTAAAATCCTGCTATACCAGCTAATGTAGATGGTTCTCAGTACAAAAATTTGAAATTATCTCTTAAGAAAAGGCATATACACATTGCTAGAAATAAGCATTAGGTAACTTCACAACAAATAGTTTTTTGTAACTTAAATAAATTAAATTCGTTTGTAACTTTATACTACACTCTAGGATGCCTCGTGACAACCACTGCACGTGGTTTAATCAATTGTATGGGGCTCTGAAAAATACTCTGTTTTTCCCCTGTCCAGAAATCGATCAACCACTGATCCAACACCTTCAGAGGTATTGATTTGGAATAGGAACTTAGAGGACTTTGGGACAAAGACAGATTTATCGTGCACCAATCCCTATTAATGTACACGGATGGTTTACGACCGGCAAATATCGTACTCCGGTTACGAGCAAAACGCTTTACTGTTTAGGCAGGCACGGCTTAATATTTTGCAACAGATAGCATTAATGTTCGAAATAGTTTGTTTAAATGGAATATCAATCCAGGGTGCATTTGACAATGCATAAACTCTAGACAAATGGGCGAAGAATGGGCTCTAGAAGGTGTAATAACGTTAAAATGGTTCCTGTGAGCAGATTTTATTTCAAATTGCTACTTTTTTCATAAAAATATTTACTAATTTCAAATCAACAACCTGTTGAAAACAGCACATTAATTACTTTGTTTCTGGATTTAGTTTTTGTCCTCGAACTTCACTTTTTTGGGATATAAAACATATTTCTTATGGTTCTGAAATACCTGCATCCGTTTTCAAACTAAATTTGTGCCTGATTGTTTTTAAACACATGGCACATTAGCTGCAATTCGTAGAATTTGTGCATAATGCAACAATTTTCAATTAGTAAGGCGTAGTTTGGAAATGCTAATGTCATACATGTACTAATCAGCTTCCATACATTTTGCTTAGTAATTAATCAACATATTACTTAACATTTTTGAAATTGTGTGTATTTGATGCATAATTTAATTGCATTTTATTCTATAATAAATTCTGTTGCATTTTATTCTGAAATAAATTCTGCAGCATTTTTGTCTTAAAATCTATTCTGAAACTGTACTTTAGCTTCGCACTGTAAAAAAAAAAAAAAAAAAAAAAAAAGGTTACCAGTCTTAATGGGTGCAACCTTACACAAATTCTGAAGAGCGTAGTATCATTGTTTTAAAAACTGAAATAAATTTAGGAGCCTTGCACTATGGTTTCAGTACAATTCAAAGCGCATGCTTAAAGACCATCACCGACGCAGAGCTGATCAACTCTTATTAACGGAGCGAAAACAGGCTTTGGTGGCTTAGCAGTAAAAGTGTTTGCGTTGCGACTTGTCTGAGGGACTCGCATTGTGGGTTCGGACATAGATTGTTATTTCTTCTCTTAGTGCAATAAAATGTCATGTTTGCATATTCAAATAAACAAATAATTGGTGTATATTGGTTGTAAAAAAGCATGAACATGCTAAATATAGAATAAAAGAATGATTAAAAGCAAAAGCTGTGAAGAAGGTGTTCCCGGATGATTTTTGATACTGTAATAACGAAATTTCTAGTATTGTAACCTACTAATTTATTTTGTTACTTTCAATTTAAAATGTGTAGAATTAAATAATTACTTGATCATTTAATATATCTGGATAATTTATACCACCGAATAGTTAGCTTGAAGTATGTCTACTTACAATTAAAAATGAGTATCCGTTCAAGAAATCAGATACAAGTTTAATTTTTGCTCATGTGTAACCTTTCAATCAATTTATCTGTACGCATACATATAATTCTGGTGTAACCCTACGCAAAAATGAGTGAGACGTTACGCACGTTACGCTGTAGTTACATTACCATGGTGTAACCTTCCACGAGTGATGTGTAACTTTACACCAGTTACATCAGTTAAGTTACTCCAGAGCAGTGGAGACAGCTAAACTGCCACCAAATTTAAAATGAGCATCCGTTCAAGAAATCAGATAAAAGCTTAATTTTTGCTCATGTGTAACCTTTCAATCAATTTATCTGTACGCATACAGATAATTCTGGTGTAACCTTACGCAGAAATGGGTGAGACGTTACACCATAGTTACATTACCATGGTGTAACCTTTCACAAGCGATGTGTAACTTTACACCAGTTACATCAGTTAAGTTACTCCAGAGTAGTGGAGACAGCTTAACTACCACCAAGTTTATGGGAATTAAGGTTGCACAAAATGTTTCAAAGTGCGGCATTTTTATTTATTTGTTTTATTTTCTGTGTCAGCCGATGTGTATAAGGTCTGTTGGGGTAAAGATAAATAATTTTTTTTATGTTTCAATTAGATCTTTCCTTTTTTTTTTTTGGATGAATTGAGGTGTGAAATTTCGTGCATTGTCCCAAAAAACTACTCTCTGAGAATAAATGGGTGTGAACAATTTGACTTTAGGACCGTTTGTTAGCGAATTAAATCATATTTCGTTTTTAACTTAGAGAATAGAGGGTAAATATAAACATCCGGTTTATTACCCCATGAGGTTGATGTAGGTAGATAATCATGCTATACACAATCAATTTAGAAGCTTGAAGAGGTCGTAGGTCGCATGTGATCCGTTGGATTGTCCAAATGCAACCTAAAGCCATTTAAAAGAATAAATGCATAAAAAAATAAATTATGTGCAAAATAAATGTAAATTACACATAAAAGACTTTGAACTTCATCAACATCTCCCAGCAGTTTGAAGATTACCAGAAGAGAAATCAAAAATTAATTATTTTAAACAGTTCTTATGCTTCGAATGTCAACCATCCATATCCACCACAGGCTCTCATATTTCTCGCGTGTGCCTCTTTGGTTAGATAACTTTTTCGTTAACTAAAGAATTAACAATATCAGTTAAAATCGAAAAACGACTGATAACTACGGAATACTGTTAGCGTACCGTTAAAAAAGCTTTAAAAAAATCTAACTGCAGATAAAATTTTCAAACACCTGTTTTTGATTTCAGCTGGAGATTTCTAAGGTACGACATGAATATCTGAATCTCTTAAAATCGATTTCTTAGCAGTTTGAAGACGGATTACACCACTGCAAAAGCAATCAAAATTAAATGATTTCAAGCAGTTCTCATGATTTGAATGTCAACCATTCATATCAACAACAGACGACCGACAGATAAAACTTTTTTTTAAAATTAAACAATCGATTATAATAACACCAGTTAAAATCGAAAAATGTCTAGTAAATGTGGAATATGGCTAGAAAATAATAATAAAAAAAATTTATTTTTAAATGTAACAGCAAATTTATATTTCAAGATTTCAACAAAAAGAACATTTTTTATCAAATGTAAATTGATATTTCAAACAAATACCACTAATTTCCACATCGGAACTTGAAAATACAGTATCAATACTTGAATCCCCCCAAATCGATCTTCTTGCACATCTTCCCGCAGTTTGAAGACGAGTTACACCACCAGAAGAGCAATCAAAGTTTAATGATTTCAAACAGTTCTCATGATTCGAGTGCCACCCATCCATATCAACCACAGACGTCCGACATTTCCCACGTGTGCTCCTTTGGTTGGATAAAACTTTTTCTTTAATTAGTGGCTGTCGCAGTTTTGGGTCATGGGCCTCTGCATTTCCCAGAAGAAAACCGAGTGAGTCTATGCTATTTAATCAGGACGGAAGGAAAGTGGTCTCTAATTAAAGGATATATTAGCGTTTAGAAGTAAAGTTCCAACCCCGCCTTTCAGCATGCGAGGTTCCCATTAGCGCACTAATTAGCAGACGCTTCCATTAGTGAATGCAGGGTGTGTATAGGAGGTAACGCCTTCCTTGTTTTAGATCCAATGGAGAAACTGGGGTTGTAATTGGGAAATTTAAAAATCATCAAAGGAAAGGAAATATAGTTGGATCTTTTTTATTTTTTCTTCGGAAGAAAACAGTTACAATTTTTTTTTTCATTTCCAATTTCCACAACGTACAATGGATCGTTTCTGAAATTTTAAAAGTAATTTTTTCTGAAAGAGCATGCTTAAAAACATAGGATTTGACCATTTTTTAAATAATTGGACACAGTTTAACAATTATTTTGATCTGTTGCCAGATTCAATTTCATTTTTTACGCTTCTGCGCATGACATCACAAGTGATAAAATGCCATTAGTGCAGAGTGCAATATTTAATTCGCTTCTTTACTCACATGTACTGGCAGTGATATGGTTGATAACAAGCTTTGAGAGCAATGTTCAATTCGCTTCTTGATTATCATATCGTAGAAACGCGGTAGACAACAAGCATAAGCATTCAGCGCGCCAGTGGAATAGCGCGCCAAAGTTCATCGCTAGTGACGTCATAAAGACCACGCCTTGTTTGAAAAATTGGACATTAAAAAAAATATTTAAAAATTAAACGTTTTAAAAATAAAAAAAATTTCTTTGCTCCATTTTTTTTTTTTTTTTTTTTTGCTTATTCTATCAACTTCACTGGCTAAAAGCAGTACTTTTGACTGATGGAAACAACACCATTAAGTGAAACGTGAAACGTGAAATAGGACAAATAAATAGGAAACAAGACAAACATAGCAGAGAAAACTTAAGTGTAATGACTGTAGTATTAGAACGTACAAATTAGGCAATAAAAAGTATGGGGTTCAAAAATCCAATTCCCTTCTATGGAACGTTTTTCTAACTTATGCTGCATTACAGTGTAGCTAGGGCTACTAGTACTATCTCTTGCCATAAAACAAATGAGAATTTCTCCGATTATTTTTACTAGATGTCTCCAAATTTTTAATCTTGGCACTTACAGCCATTTTCTTCTTGTTGCTTCAAAACTAAAATCGCTTATGACAACAAATTCGCTACTAACTAATTTTATATAATCAAAAGTGCAAAATAATAATATTATTTGATTTCTTCGTTACAACTGGATGTTCGTTAAGTAAGGTGCTGTGTCTGACCGTGATACTAGTCTTACTATTAATGATAATAAATAAATAAATAAATAAATAAATAAATAAATAAATAAATAAATACGGATCAGTCAGTCTGGAAACAATTCTATGCATAAGTATGGAGATAATTCCTAGCTTAATTCGTAGAACTTTGTTCCACGTGCATCCAAAAACAACCTTTTTACATAACTCTAAGAACAGTTTCTTTTTTAACCCTAAAAAATCTTTATACAACTATAGGAACATTTCTTCTTACATTTCTGGAAATATTTCTCGCGTAATTCCAGCTCACTTTTTTCTAGTATTTAAATTAAGTTTTTCCAAAAGAGAAACATATTTAGCTAAACATATTACCATAAAATTTGACACGTTGCACAAAAATGAAGGTAATTGCTATTTGTAGAAACAAAAAAGTTCTTCTTTTATTCAGAACACAAGACATGGGAAGGAATTACGTAAATAATAACGATTTGAAAATGATGGAAAAAACTTCCATCCAAAATGAATCAATTAAGTATATAACAGTAAGAAAAATAAAGTAATAAATGTTCAAAAATTGTAATAAAATGCAGACAGGTGTTTCAAATTTTCAAAAACCTCTCCCGCCCTTTTCTACTTTCTTTTACAAAAAAGGAAGTATTGTATTTGCGAAAAAACTTCACTCAAAAATCGGCATTAATTTACAGTTTGCTCACCCCCGATTGAATGTTGAGTTTTTCTTTTTTTTTTTTCAACTTGATCACACGTGGATAAGTGCCTAAGAACTTATAGACACCCGAAATATCCATTTTGACCCTCCTCGAGGTAATTACAACGATTTTTCTCGTCACGTCCATATGTACATATGTATGTATGTGCGTATGTGCGTACTATGTGCGGATGTGCGTATGTGCGTATGTATGGCGCATAACTCAAGAATGGTATGTCCTAAAAAGTTGAAATTTGGTACGTAGACTCCTAGTGGGGTCTAGATGTGCACCTCCCTTTTTAATTTCATTTGAATGTTCCAAAGGGGTCTTTTACACCTTTTTGGAGGGAAATCGTTGTTAGTTTTTCTGAAAACTATAGTGTGTTATAATTTGGCAAACACTTGGCGATTTATCGCCAACCTTTTGGTCGCCAAGTTTTATCGCCATTATTGGCAACATTTAGAGAGTTGACCATTGAATAATATTAAAATGTCCAATATTGGAAAAATTAATCTGTATAAACGTTTTTTTTTTCTCCGGTTCGCCCCAAACTTGGGGTAAAAATGTTTAAAGTGTTTCTTTGCTTAATCCAAGGCACTACTATCATTAAATTGACGTAAAAGGAAGTCATGTGATGCACACATCAGTTCGTTTTCGTTTACTTTGTTTCAATATGCTCACACCTTTCTGCTTTAAAAATGGGATCTTGAAGCCCCGAAAAGCGGGTTTGTAATTTGTTGTAAATCTGTACATTTATAACGCGGTTTTCTTTACTGCTACTTTGTAGCACAAAAGTATTTATTCATTTCTTATTGTATTGACATGTATCAAACTGATGTTACTAAGGAAACAAGGCTTAAGAAAGAACTAAATACAAATTCAAAGTAAGGATGACAGAAATAAGCAATGCTTTCAAATTTCCTGTGCTATGCTTTTAGTTATAGTTAATTATAATGACCTGAAACATCCTTCGTGGTTCGGACGTTTCTCCTAGTTCATAACTACTACAGTGCTGGCCAAATTATTAGACTAAGACTTTTAAAAGCAAATTCTTTATTGATTACATAACTATAGACACATTAACGAACAGTGAAATAATTAAATAATATTTAGTATGCATTCCCTTGTTCTTGATGAGCATTTTAAGTCTTTTTGGCATACTTTTCACAAAGTTTACACCATTTCTTAACTTTTTGAAAAAAGAGGTAAAAAATTGTTTATACTCACTATAATATATACTCACATACACATACTCACTAATTACCTAAAACTAACTTTAAATGTAACAGAACACACTAATAAAAAGAACTAGTGAACTGCTTAAGCTGATTGAGGTTATGTTCCGGGTAGGTATAGATAAACAAAGAACATAAACAAAGCAGACAGTGCTGCCACCTGCGAACATTAAATTATGCTAAAATAACGTAATAATCAGTGTACAGTATGTACTGTACTTTAAAAGTAAAACAAATAGTATTTTAGTACAAATAGTGTACAAAAAACAACTCTTTAGTCTAATAATTTGGCCAGCACTGCACTTTACAGGTGGTACATGTGCAAGATTTTTTTCTTGCACGTATATATTTCTTCAAAACAAATTTAAGACGGATTCACGTATTGTTCAACCTTACGGTTTTATTATAAACTAGTGGCACCCGCACGGCTTTGCCCGTAGTAGAAAGTTAAAAGATCTTTTGGTTCGCCTGTATATTTACAAATAATGTATGATGAACTTCTCGCCAATTGGCTTGTCCATGTTACGGTTCCATGTTATGATAACTTGTTAATTTACTCGTAATAAATTACTTTAATTTATCTTATGATAATTTTGCTCGGGAAAATGTTCTTAAAATTGGAATGGAAGAAGAACAAAATCGAATTTTCGAAAAATTATACTTTTCAATATAAAAAGTATATGAATCATAGTACTATTGCTACTATTGTTCATTGATCATTAAAATAAGCCAGAAAGTTATGCACTATATTTCTACGATGTATTAATTCATCATTAATATAGCAAAGTAATGCACTGTTCCTTTTTTATTGTATATTCATAATATTATTAGCAATGTAAAAATTTTAATTCATACAAAAAGTGCCTAATTAAATATTATAATAACGTTGGTCAGAAAAAAATAAAATGCCTTATGACTGTGCATCGACTAATGCATATTTTTATTTCTGAATCCTATAACTGTTTAAACGTAGCAAACAGAAGAAAAATTAGGAAAACAGCTAATGCTAAATTAACTTCATTAAAATTAAGAAAAATATGAAATGAAATATTAGATACAAATTATGAAAGAAACCTTAATTTTAAGTCTACATATTGTAGCAATAATATGAGAAATTAAAGAGTGATATTAGGATGCATTTACAATTTGGAATAATTTAGTTTCCGCTGATTAGAAATAACGGATGTATATCAAAATATCCGATATATATCAAAATATCGGATATTTTCGAAAATATCATGATATTTTCAAACATTGTATGGCCACACCTGAAAATTAGCCGCCCTAGACAGTTGCCTACTCTGTCTATTAGGAAATTGGGCCCTGCCCGACTCCGCACTCGGGCAGAGCACTACGGATCCAGAAGGAAAATGACCGACTTCGGCTCGTAAAATTTTAAAACTAACCGACTCCGACTCCTTTACCTGAAAATCAATCCGGCTTCTACTCCGTAGCCCTGCCTAAATCTCCCCATGATGCATTTTATGGTACATCCCTAAAAGTGTTGCTTTAAATACTACCCTCAAACGTTATGCAATTAGAATTTCACTTGCAACAGAAATAAATGCGTAAATGCAGGTATGTCAGGAAAAACTGCAGATCTCCAAAAACCTTCCAATTAATCTTACTTGACAGATCATATGCCGGGGACAGACGGGAAATTGGTGAACAAGGTCCGGTTAACGAAGAAGAAGAAAACCTCGACTGTGAAACACTAAAAAGAAATTCGTCATTCGCCGTCCTGTGTGTTCCCGAAACTAGTCGTTATGTGAAATATATATTCATATAATTTAAAAACTTTCTGTCTGCTGGAGTTGATTCTTTGATAGCGTGATATTCACTAACCATCACGTGTCATCGATTTTCACGCGTCGCACAGCAGCATTAATTGACCTTCGTTTCGTTTGCTTTTTGAAGGATTGATTGATTGATCGGTTCATTTTTTTCAGCTTAAATAGCTCCAGAAGAAAGTTGCTCGTGTAATTAAATTCGCATCTTGTTGTAAATATAAATGATTGCTTAAAAAAAATGTATGAGTATGTATTTTTTACATGTATATTATATATATGTATATATATATAAATAAATAAAATATGCAAACTAAGAATACATTTTGCGCATAAACCAGAATATGACATTAAAACCCATTACAAATTTTGTAAAATAAAAAGAAAGAAAATAACGCTTTGAAGGAACAATCTGCTGATAGAACGTAAGAGCATGGAACAGACATAGAAAGCAGAAGAACTATCTTCAGTTGACAGACAACAAGCTACACAAACGCAGAGGGCTTCTTTTCTCCTTTCTCTTTTGAAGCAAAAATATAGCTGCCTACATGAATGAGCTGGTGAAGAAAAATGTTATTAAAATAAGAGGAAAAAATATGCATCAATTGCTACAAATAAAACGAAAGAAAAAGTTAAATTATTGTTTAATTGTTAACTGGATATGAAAACTCTTTTGAAAACTAGATTTCCGCTAAAAGAAAGTACTAACTTGAAAAAAACATATTCAAATCGTTTTATCTAAACTGACATAACATTTTCGGTAGAAAATAATCACATCGAAAAATGACTACACATCGAGCTTTGCCAAAGCAACACAAGTACATATATTTTTATTGATAGATAAGGATGTTTTGATTTTATTTTTTAGATTATCCATAAAAGCAACGTATATTTTTGCAAAATGGGTTTTAGATGACATCAAAATATTTACAAAAAAGTAAAAACCAGGGGTCAAAAAATAAATTTACATAAGTTAACTGTAAGAACTGTTCTATAATTTACTTGCAAAATATTTTTAAACTAAATTTAAGAAATTATTGTAATTAATATACTTAAATATATACACTTTTTGAGAGAAAATCACAGAAAAATTTAAAATTAATTACAAAACTAAATGAAAATAAAATTAAACAAAGCTAAGTGAAAAATATCATATGAAATATTATAACTGTTACTTTTGAATAAGGATAAATTTTAACATAGACGGGTAAAAATTTCTAATTAATATACACTTTTTGAGAGAAAATCACAGAAAACTTTAAAATTAATTACAAAACTAAATGAAAATAAAAATAAACAAAATTAAGTGAAAAAAATGATATGAAATATTATAACTGTTACTTTGAATAAGGATAAATTTTAACATAAACGGGAAAAAATTTTTAATTAATTTTTCTGCTAGTACATTGAACCTGAATCAGTTCGTTATTTTTTCCATTAAGTTCAACTTTCTTCCAAGTAATTTCTTCGCACATTCGATAAACCTTTCTTAGACGGAAGTTAAAAATGCAAAATATAAATGAGCGGCAAAGCACTGAATAAGACAACAGCATAGGTACAATAATAGCTGCTTATGTGTCTTAAAAGCCTCTTGGAAAATGGCTACCTCAGGGGCAACTGCTGAGCACATTCGACGCTGAGAATGACAGAGACAAATAACACTTGGAATCGGTTTTATTGAGAAATAAAAGTTGGAGCTACGGACTTTCCTGCTATGCCCTTGGGGCAGAAGAAGATGCATAAAGTAAAGTGCGAAAAAAGCTATTTTAATTAAAAATTACAAAGAGGGATAAAACATTTTGGGATGGCATAAATATTCCAAGTGTCATTTTCCTTCTGGCAGAATGTTCGGGAAAATTTGTTCTGCAGGAAAAGGTGTGTTTAAAAAATGTAAAATACACATAAATCAATTTCAAATTCAGCAGGTCAGAGGGTCAGAGTTCTTTGCAGAATTCTAACGCCTCGTGTATAAAATCTTCACGGAACCATAAATTTTTTTCGAAGTTCGTCTGTATGCTTACAAATAATGGATGAGGAATTTCTCGCCAATATGATATGTTAATTTGCTCGTCCATGTTATGGTAGTTTACTCGTCCATGTTGTGGTAATTTGCTCTGTAAAATGGGCTTAAAATTTGAATAGAAAAAGAACAAAATCGAATTTTCGAAAAATCGCTTCGAGGTGCTCCCCCCTGTGCTACGAACTAGTTTTGTGCCAAAATTCATGAAAATCGGCCGAACGGTATAGGCACTATGCACATAATAGATATCCAGAGATCTAGACATGCAGATATACAGACTTTCAGCTTTATTATTAGTCAGGATAACTTTCACAGCAGAGTATAAGAATCATTGGGTCTTCTATTATTTCTTTTGAAGTCACATGTAGTGGAATTTAGGGCAAAGTGAAATAGTTAATTTAATTTACATTTTTCAAAATGAACTAATACAAAATTTATTTTGAAAATTGCAGTAGGGGAATGTGAGGCGAAGTGAAATAGTTAAAATAACTCATTTTTTTTTTCAAAATGAAAAAAAGAAGAAGAAAAAGAAAAATAAACAAATATTTGTTTTGAAAATTTCAGTACATAGAGAAAAGACAATGCATTTTATAACAAACTTGCATTGAAACAGTATTTTTAAGTTTTCGCATTAAATTTTTACCCTAATTTTTTTCACTTTTTTTCCATGGAGCAAAGGGAAAAATAAAATAGTTTTCTTATAAAATATTTTCTATTCGATCATCAATAATATTTTTCATCAATAAAAGTAATGCGCAATAAACTAACAAATAAATGAACGAGTAAATTAATTTATGAGGAAAATGAATGAGTGAATAAAATAGTGCGAATGAATACGAAGATAAATGAGTGACTGAATAAATAAATGAATTATGAAAGGAAGGAATGTAAATGAATCAATTAATATGCTTACGTAAGTGAGTTAATAAATGACTGAAGAAATACACAAAATGAACTATTTCACTTCGCCTATTTCACTTTTACAACAAGAACTTCATCATTTAAAATAACAAAAATAATTTTTTACTTGCATCAAAATATTACAATATCAGTACCAATTTTTAAACATTGCTTTTATCTTCAGAATTAACTTTTTTCTGACTGGAGTAGACTATATTTGTTATTACATAGTTGAAATATTACCACATAACTAGCGCTAAAAAGAGAGTTTAACTATTTCACTATTTCACTTTGCCCCACATTTCCCTAATGTGTGTACCAAGTTTCAATGACTTGTGTTAGAACGAGCTATACGTTGGCCTAAAGACTATATTTGTTATTACATAGTTTAAATATTACCACATAACTAGCGCTAAAAAGAGAATATAACTATTTCACCATTTCACTTTGCCCCACATTACCCTAATGTGTGTACCAAGTTTCAATGACTTGTGTTAGAACGAGCTATACGTTGGCCTAAAGACTATAGTTGTTATTACATAGTTTAAATATTACCACATAACTAGCGCTAAAAAGAGAGTATAACTATTTCACAATTTCACTTTGCCCCACATTCCCCTAATGTGTGTACCAAGTTCAATGACTTGTGTTAGAACTTGTGTTAGAATGCGCTTTACGCTGGCCC
Source organism: Uloborus diversus (assembly GCF_026930045.1). Classification (NCBI taxonomy): domain Eukaryota; kingdom Metazoa; phylum Arthropoda; class Arachnida; order Araneae; family Uloboridae; genus Uloborus; species Uloborus diversus. The sequence continues at coordinate 154,610,945 of NC_072737.1, forward strand.
AAACAGATTATCTTTAATTACAGACAAGCTATACGTAAAGAGGGTTTCATATATGCATATTTCCAGCAATGCATTAGAGCCTGCTTTTAAAAAGGGAGTGAAGAATACTAAAGATAAATATTTAGTCAAATGCGAGGTGGTAGACTTAATCCCGAACTAACACATAGTTTATGAATAATAAAACTACGATTTATAATTCCAACTGTTAAGGTCCTACAAGGCCCTCTCTTCATAATCGAAATTAGATTCATGTATTCTAATGAAAGTAGGCTCTCTACGTCCCGCTGGTTTCATTACAACACAACAAAGCATTCTGGAATTGCCAGCGTCCCACACATTTTAAGTGATCAGTTCATTAGTGTGACGGTATGTTTTTAAGAGCAAAAACCCATCCGTTGCCCCCAGGCAAAAGAGCAATGAGCAACTCATTCTGTTTGGCAACTTAATTAGCAAAAAATGACACCACTCCTCAGAGTGTCCCGGCCACACCTTGCGAGGAGTGGCCACATCCGGATGCAGAAATTGTTTTTCCTTTAAATGGAAAAAAAATCCAATCACTAAAGACTGATTAATATTTTTACAACTTTAGGGTGCTTTTGAAGTTAATTATTGCAGGTGCAATGTATAAGCTAAATGCGCTTCTTGTTAATAAAGCAGAAAAAAAAGCAATAATTCGTTGCAGGTATTTAATAAATAGTAAGAATCTTATACATTTTATTGAATAAATTTTGCATCGGGCCTTTACGAGGTAATGCTTTTTTTTTTTTTTGCAAAGCTTTGATTGTTTAAGTGTCTTTTAATTTTTATCTTTTACAGTTTGGTTTTTACTATTATTACTAGAAAAATCACCCGTCACGGTATGATGGGGAAAACTGTTTCTACACTTGAACGAAGCCATTCCCTGTTTGGTGATATTTTGATAGTTGACATTTTAACCCTAACTGCAGTGGATCAAGCCTAAACTCCAGTAGCTGCGTTCATTGTTGACCTCTTTTTCGTTTCTTCATTCCCCTAAAATGACAGTCTTACCAGTAAAACAGTTCAGTTACAGGATCCAGTTCAGCCTTTTCACAATACAGCCTTTCTCTTCGTTTTAAGCATTACGAAAACATATTATAATATTATCATGCCGTGGTACGAGTTTCATTGTTGATGACGTCAGGAGAGTTACTCGATCATAGGCTAGTATATAAATGAGCATGAGACATACTTATGGGTGTAGGAAATTATAATACAAATTTTACGCACGAACTCATCTAAATGGCACTTACATATGTTTTACCTCTCTCGTTCAGGATCATTTAAAGTAGAATCATTCCCACAGGGTGGGCTACTTAAATGTGGTAAATTTTCGCTTGAAAAACATTCTTATTCATCAGAGATATGGAATTATTTGAGTTTATTTCTATATAGATCCCTATATTGCGTTCTAAATCACTGAATCGCTGTATAAAAAAGCGCAAAGATATCGACTACACTAACTACAGTCTAAAAAAAGTATTTGAAAGGCATAAAAGTATTTTTAATGGATGGAATATTTTTTGAAGATTTTCATCGACACTATAATTCCAGAGGAAAACTAAATACTTATTTTTAAAAAAAATGTTTTCTTTGCTAACAAAAATTTCACATTATTTGTATTTACCATAGAGATTAAGTGGAAATAATGATTTCCTTCCCTATGAGGTACGCACGTGGATATTAGTGAAATGCGCATTTAGTTTACAAACAAGTTTTTCAGGATCGATAAAAACTCTAAGGCAAATAGGTAGCATGCAACCCGCTTAATTCTACAAACGTCATCTTGAAATACTTTTTAAAAATTCCCATTAAAAATTAAGTTGTTCGCTAAGTTTGTGTTCATTGTACACACAAAAGTATAATTTTCACCAAAATTTAATCTTCCACAAAAAAAGTGGGGGAAGGGGGGGGGAATTGAGTAAAGTGACAAGTTTTGTTGTTTTTATTTACCCCAGAGTACGATATATATGGACTAAATATAAAAACCCAAAATACAGGGGAAAAACAGCAGGGAAGGTGAAATTTACGAATAAATGATTGCGGTAATCTCCGACGTGACAAATGAAAGTATTGTAGTTGAAACCAGTTACTTAAAATACACCACCAGCTCAGTTATTCCATCCGAGGACTGCAGTTTCGTGCTTCTTAGCACTGCACTGGTTTGCTAATTCTGCATTAGGTACCAGTTTGTTTGGCTCTCTTGGCTCCCTTAAGAGATTTTTCGCCTCCAGCTCATGTGATTCCTATTCCGGGCTGTTGAGTGCTAAGAAGCACGAAACTGCACGAAACGGATGGAATAACGGAGCTGGTGGTGTATTTTAAGTATTTCTGCCTTAGCCCTGGCTTTAGGGCGGTAACTAACTACAAAATTGAAACCAGTTACTTCACATTTTTAAATCTGCTGGAGAAGAAAATGCTTAGGACCACTGAACTTTGTTAAAGAATTCATCAAACAATGAAGACACGTGGAACCCGCAGAAATTTTTTTTTGGGTTTCTTAATTGTGACTCACCAATAGTTTGGTTTCAAAAATCAATAAAAATGTGGTAAAAGGGCTTGTTCCCATTCATGAACCATGTTTCTACTAACCCAAACTGACCCTGATAATTAAAAGTACACATAAATTAAACGAGCTGATGTGTGCCTCACACGACTTCCTTTTACTCCAATTTAATGTCGTTTTCCCATTATTGGCAATTTTAATGTGATTTAATAGTTTACTCTCTGAATATCACCAACAGTGGCCAAATTAAAACCAGATTAAAAAAAAAATCGCTAAAATTGTCGCCAAGCTGGAGACAAAACTTGGCGACCTAAAGACTGGCGATATATCGCCAAGTGTCCGACAAATTGTAACGCCACTTGAGTTTACATCGAAATTAACAATGGTTTCCCCCCACAAAGGGGCCAAAGACCCCCTTAGGAACATCCGAATGCAACTAAAAAGGAAGGTGCACAACTAGGCCCCACTAGGAGTCTACGAAATAAATTTAAATTTTCTAGGACATACTGTTTTTGAGTTATGCGAGATACATACACACATAAACACATACATACGGACGTCACGAGAAAATTCGTTGTAATTAACTCGGTAATCGTCAAAATGGATATTTCACGTGTCTATACGTTCTTAGGCACTTTTCCACGTGTGGTCGAATAAAAAAAAAAACCTTAACATTCATTCGGGGTTGAGCAAAATGGAAATTAAGGTCGATTTTGAGTGAAATTTTTTTTACGAATACAATACTTCCTTTTTTGTAAAAGGAAGTAAAAAGGACGATGAATGAAACAAAAAAATTTGAAGTAGGTGAGGCACCTAGAATCAAAAGGGGTGCAAGGGCTAAAATTAGAAACATTTTAGATAGCTAGTAAAAATGATAGGAGAACGTGCACCCGTTTCGTAGCTAGATATCGTACTAATAGCCTTGGTAGATATACATAGCTTAATTTGCTTCAGAGTTCACAGAAGCTCAAAAATTGTACTAATTTCCAGGTCTTTGTGAATTTTTGTATATGAGGTAGAGTTCAAGCTTTTTTTTAAATAAAAATAAAATTTGAGGATTCAGGGACTCTCCCATTTTTTTATGTTGTAAATTAAGCATACATACACACATATTATTACACACATACATAAAATATACATACGAACGTACAAACAGACATATATACATACGTACGTACAAACAGACATACGTACATACGTATAAACAGACATACATACATATACACATTCATGTATGCATGCAACATGTAGGGCTTAATTTACTTAGACGAACACAGATGCTCAAAACCTTCAGATCTTTGTGAATTTTTTGCGTATAAGGTGGAATTTAAGCTATTTAAGTTCTGAGGAATGCGGGACTGCCCCACTTTTTTGTTATAAATTTAGCATACATACATACATATATACATACAAGCAGATGTACGCACTAACAAGCTTTTTTAAATGTATAGATTTAAATAAAGCACCAACCACTTTCCATTTTCCAAAAACTGCAAACTAACGCTTTTCCTTAATTTCATCAATGGTTTTCCAAAAAGTTAATTATGCCTTAACTTTAAATGAGCGTTCAAGCCCTATCTTGAGCCTGTTCTGCTACATCTAAGAAATTAATTAGTCTTTCTTTATAATGAGCAATTAGGAAACACAGCGAATACGGGAACTGCTTAACATTTTTTCTCAGATACTTAGCGAGGTTGCTAGGCAACAGGATCATTATGATGTTAGAATAGGGTCATTAACTGACAAAACGCAATTAGAGAAGGCTTTGTTTTATTATTCAAATCACATTCCTTTGTTGTTCGAAAATTTCTTGAACAAGATTTTTCCGCCTCTTTGCGAAAAACCTTAATGACAAACAATTCAATCTGCAGAAGACTTTAATTGAAAGACATAAATTGAAATTTAGAATTGCCCTGGGAGTAATTGATTTCTTAAGAAAAGGTAAACCATTTGACATTGCTCTAGTTTTACTAACAGAAAAACAATCCTCAGTAATGATTGTTAAGAATGCCATGCATTAAGTCACCTGTCTCAGATTTTCCCTTAACAAGATTGGAAATTTTCAATTAAGAATTTGAGTTTCAATCACATAGCTGAAATACCACTCAGGGTAATAAGGGCCTTGGCAGACATTTACGGCGAGTTATTATGCTTAAAAATTGAAAGATTGTTTAATAAAACTTTCAGATGCAAATGGCAGCTCGGTTTGAAATGATCTGAAAAAAAATTATAATCATTCTCTGCCTGAATATCAATTCAAGCTGCGCAGCTTTCACAATCGTTTCGCGAAATTGCTTTCGATCTTTTTTTTTTATTAATACTGTTGGATTAAAATAAAATGGCATCAGTTAAAATATTCTCCAGTGATTGAAGGAGACATAATTAAGAGTGCTGTCACTTTGGATTCATTGAAGTATGCAGTTAAAAATAGAAACGCAGCTTTTAATATTTAATAGCTTTTTATTTTCATCCTCTTCATCTTCAAGTTTGCAATAAGAAATTATTTTATATTTTACTGGTTAAGCATCAGTATGAATTTATTGCAAGGGAGCATGATACAAGTTTTACTTTAATAGCTATAATTGAATACAAGCTTTTAAAAATTATTTTTATACTGATTAAAATTGAAAACAAAAAGTTTTGGAAAATTTCATGGAAAAATTCAAAAAGTCCATAGCATTACCAATGATAAATTTAATGTATCTTGAACTTTGTGAACTTTATTTAACAAATAATTTATTTTCCATTTAGTCCAAAAAGATAGATGTTCATTGAAACAAAAGTACTTTTACGCAATTTTATCTGACTAAATTATTTTCTACACTGTTGTCTGAAAAGAAAACAAAACACAAAAAAAGAAAAAGAAAATTGAAAAAAAAAATAATAATAATAATTTGAATTTTGAAAATTTGAATTCAAATTACGTTTTTCGCAATCCCGAGCTGCGATAGGATCCTACTCATTGGAGTTATTGTTTTTTGAAACGGCTCCTGTCCCCTGTCCTCCTAAGCCTGCCCCTCCTCTTGGGTGGTTACGTGTGTATAGTTGTGTAAGTGTATGTATGTGTAGGCTTGTGTCTGTGCGTAGACCATTGCGTAAGTGTATGTATGTGATGGCGTGTATGTGTGTAAAGGTGCGCGTGTGTATGTGTGTGAGTGTGTATGTGTGTGAGTGTGCATGTGTATGAGCGTGCGTGTGTATAGGACATGGAAGCCACCGAGCCAGGAGAAAGTGAAAACAATTAGCAATCGCGATTGCTCAAAAAACGAGAAATTTCGCACAAAAATCAAATCACCCGGCAAATTTATATACTACATTACTAAACCTACACATACTAAAGTTACGTGCATACGAAAACTGTAATTCGCATAAAAGTCTAACATTTATATTTTGATGGAAAATAAGTCAACAGTGTTCCCAATTCCCCCAGAATATAATACAAATATAGTAGTTGGTAACACCTAACGTGCAAACCAAAGATTACAGGAAAGATGAAATTCAACAGTAAATTTCTTTGGTTCAAAAGACAAATCTCAAATCTGTACCTCAGACCCAGACTGGCGTAAGTTCAAAAATTGTGATTTTCCGTTTATTAGTTCACTGTATGTAGAAAACTCTTCCGTATCGATCCATGTGAACGTAATTCTAAAAATAAAAAATAATCCTTTGTAATTATTTACCAGTGTTAAAAGAGTGCTCGTCCCATCCTTTGCATTCGCCAGACAAACGTTTTCCTTCTCTCCTGTAAAGTAGCAATTATGTGACTTACGTCAGTTTGGCTCTGAGGTACAAAATAATGACTACTGAAGCCAATTGCATTGCGTTTGTAAATCCGCTGGAGAGGAAAATGCTAGGTAACAAAAACTTTTGACAAACACTTTCTTTCAATATCAGGTTTAAATAAAAGTGACTAATTAATACCTAATTGGAAACACGTGGAAACCCTTTTAATATTTTTCCACTGTTGCTAAGTCATCATAGTAAATCATCTTTTGAAATCGTCACAAAATTGGCAATGTAGTTATAGTTTATGGTCAATCCTTGTTTCCAATTTCCTTAACAGATCCTACATATCCCTGATAGAACATGTCACAGCTAAGTTACAGGGATGTCATTAAATATGAACATTTTAATTCACTTCACGGAGTAAAAATTATATGAAACTTGTAGCAGATAACTACTTGTAGCATTTACATCTTTGCAGAACTAGAATTTCATTTCATTCACTTACATATATGAACATTTTTTTTCATTTCATGGAGTTAAAATTGTATGAAACTTATAGTACATAACTACTCTAGAGCAGGAATTATAAATGGAGGATTAAGTAAAATCATTGGCTTATATATATATATATATATATATATATATATATATATATATATATATATATATATATATATATATATATACAAAAAGCTTGCGCAAGGATCTCAAGGCACGTGACTTAAGAGCCATTATTTTGAAGTTCAGACAAGGTGTGACAGTGACCATTTTTGATTTTTATAATTTTTTTTATATGTCAAAGTAGGTCATGAGAAGTGAACGTTCTGAAATTTTTAGCCTTCCAAAAATTTTTTTTCGCTCGTTAAAATTTCCCAAAGTTTGCGTTTTGCAGCGCTTTTTAGAAAAATTCTAAAAGTCGCGTTTCAGTGCGCTTTAGCTCTTTACAGAAACACCACCCCACGATTATGTTTATATTTATTGGTTGTACTGTATCTAGTGATGATGACTTCATAGTTATTTTGGTTGGGGGTTGTTGCTTTCTTCAGATAAGGGGTCGCAAAGTATGGATTTTATCCGTTTTCGCGCAAGTTGAACCTGCGTTATTTCCCCCAAAAAGCCACCCCCCGAAAAAAAACGTAACATATACTGAAAGTTTATACTATGAAGAGAGTAAATGGCACAAAATTTGTTTGAGGTTTAATTTTTTTTAGGAGAAAAATACCCTGATATTTTTCAAATTATCAAAAATTGTGCTTTTTTGATCGCAATTAACACTCAAAACAGCATCACTAGGAAAAAAAAACCTTTTATATATTATGGTACCTGGCTATGTGTAAAACATCATGAAAAAGAAAGCAGCATGGGATCTCTTCTTGTTTTCCAGAAAATAATTTTTTTTGTAGCTCATTTTATGCGTTTTCTCGTACGTAAATCATGTGTCCAGTATGCAGATTAGATCTTCTAAAACTTTAAGGATGTAGTAAGAATGTATATATGTGTGTATAGAGAAAGAAAAAGACTAGTAATACTTTATTTTTCTGATTTTTACAAATTGATGGTATTTTAATTGCAGGTAATTCAGAAAACGATAAATCCGTATCATATATATATATATATATATATATATATATATATATATATATATATATATATATATATATATATATATATATATATATATATATATATATATATATATATATATATATATATATATATATATATATATATATATATATATATATATATATATATATCATGAACAATATCTGCTTCACTTTCCTCTAAATGTCTATTTTCTATGTCATCTTCAAATACCTCTAAAAGGCTGTCAGTTCTTGATAAATCAGCATTATTCGCTTTTTCTTGCTTGGGATATCAGCTAAAAACAGTTTGAATTTCACTTTTTGTCAGATATTCGTTCGGTTGGGATATTTTTATGTCTTCAATCATCTCTGTTCTCATTGCATGTTCTACTTGGTCGGACGTCTGCTTTCAGCCGGTTTTTTACCATAAAGGAACTTTTCATAAAGAAATTCTATTTGTTTCAATGAAAATTGTGTACTTTTACGAGTTGGGAGAGCCCACCCCTCACATGAGATTTCCAACATGTTTTTTTCTTTGTTTTCTCTTTTGTTGCAGAACATGCAATGAGAATAGAGATGATTGAAGACATAAAAATATTCCTACCGAACAAATATCTGAAAAAAAGTCAAATTGAAGCTGCTTTTAACCGATGTACAAAGGAAAAAAAAGCGGATAATACTGATTTATCAAGAACCGACAGCCTTTTAGAGGTATTTGAAGTTGACATAGAAAAAAGGCATTTAGAGGAAAGTGAAACAGATATTGTTCATGATATTTCTTCCATTGCTACGGACATAAATAAGAAAGAATTATTTTGGGATTGATACGATAAATCTATATATATATATATATATATGATATCGATTTATCGTTTTCTGAATTACCTGCAATTAAAATAACATCAATTTGTAAAAATCAGAAAAATAAAGTATTACTAGTCTTTTGCTTTCTCTATACACACATATATACATTCTTACTACATCCTTAAAGTTTTAGAAGATCTAATCTGCATACTGGACACACGTTTTACGTACGAGAAAACGCATAAAATGAGCTACAAAAAAAATTATTTTCTGGAAAACAAGAAGAGATCCCATGCTGCTTTCTTTTTCATGATGTTTTACACATAGCCAGGTACCATAATATTTAAAAGGTTTTTTTTTCCTAGTGATGCTGTTTTGAGTTAATTGTGATCAAAAAAGCACAATTTTTGATAATTTGAAAAATATCAGGGCATTTTTCTCCTAAAAAAAATTAAACCTCAAACAAATTTTGTGTCATTTACTCTCTTCATAGTATAAACTTTCAGTATATGTTACTTTTTTTTTCGGGGGGTGGCTTTTTGGGGGAAATAACGCAGGTTCAACTTGCCCGAAAACGGATAAAATCCATGCTTTGCGACCCCTTATCTGAAGAAAGCAACAACCCCCAACCAAAATAACTATGAAGTCGTCATCACTAGATACAGTACAACCACTAAATATAAATATAACCGTGGGGTGGTGTTTCTGTAAAGAGTTAAAGCGCACTGAAATGCGACTTTTAGAACTTTTCTAAAAAGCGCTGCAAAACGTTAAACTTTGGGAATTTTTAACGAGCGAAAAAAATTTTTTGGAAAGCTAAAAATTTCAGAATGTTTACTTCTTATGGCCTACTTTGAGCTATAAAAAAATTAGGAAAATCAAAAATGGTCACTGCCAAAATTTCCGTTTTTTGTCTGAATTTCAAAATAATGGCTCTTAACAACGACGAATGGTTGACACGTTTTGCGTGAAACTAGCGAAAGAAATCTGATTTCTTCCAATGCAATGCTTTAAATCTCATCACGTGACTTGGTGTCTTTGTTTCACGACTGAATGTCTGTACTCCCTCCATTTTATGTCTTTTCAATGATAAGTACTTGTAGCATTTACGACAATCTTTGCAGAAGTAGAGTTTCATTTCATTCACATGCATATGAACGTTTTGATTCTTTTCATGGAATAAAAATTACATGAAACTTGTAGCACATAACTGCTTGCAGCATTTACATCTCTTTTCGTACAAGAATTTCATTTTGGTAATGGATCAGCGTCAAGCGGAACTGAAACAACTCTGTTTCCCCCGAATTAGATTTTCATATCCTACCCCATTCATATCAGCTTTAACAACGTGACAGAATTTGTCTTCGGAAATAGAAGATACAAAACAGCCTTCTTTCAACGCGGGCGAACAAAATAGCAAATAGGGGGGACAAAAAAAAAATCTTTTTGGCGTAACTAGGAGCGATATCTCAACCACAAATAAATTAAGAAGCGAACAAAGATTAATTTCGATTTAGGGGAAAAATTCCTGGCACACCGGAAACTGTAATTAATCAGTGCATTATCTACCGCTGCAACTTCTGCTTTTTCTTTTGACAAGATAATGGCGGCCATGATAGATTGAAAACTAACAACGGGCGAAAGCAACTTAGCCCCCCAACACCACCTTCTCGCTTTTATTATTATTTCTGAAAAAAAAAAAAGAAGCGTTGAAAAATTTGCCATATTCCCTGAAAAAACTCATAAGGCATAAGCAGAGAGAAAGAGATAGATGAAAGTTTTAAAGTAATTATTTGACGCACCACTTCGTTGTTTATTTGGCCGGATCGAAGTGCAGGATCTTATCGAAAGAACTACTTCCACAACAAAGTTTCATTGATTTATGAACGCGGAAGAACTAAGGACATTTAAATAGCGAAATATTTTACCGATAAAGAGTTTGAAAAAGAATATAAAAGGAACCTTTTATCTCTGAGATATCCAAGAAATATCATGATTTGCTCATCCAAACTTTCTTGGTATTTTCTGCAAAAATACTGTTGTCTGTGATTTAGGATGTGCATGTCAAAGTCTTTATTTGGATTCAATTTGTGAAACTAACGCTGAATATTCATGCGGTAAAATTTTATGAAGTCAATAATTGACGTGCACCATACACTGTAAAACACAGATTTAAACAAATGAAAACACACACACGTATTGGTTAAAGATGATAAACCCTCACTCTGAGCAGGACTGCGGATTTGGAGAAAAAATTACCCACTCCGACTCGGGGAAATTCAGAGCCTTCAACTCCGACTCCGACACCTTTACACCAAAATAAATCTGACTCCACAAGTACTGGCATAGCTGCGGACCTTTGGGAAAATGACCGACGCCTACTCCGACTCCGACTCTGGGAATTTTAAACCATCACCTCCTGACTCCGACTCCATAAACCCTGACACTGAGGGTTTCCCACCAAGTTGACTGAGGATAGTAAGATGTGACAAAAAAGAAAATATATACATGCACACAGCATGTATATGTTGCGTTATTGGAGTGTGAGTTGCAAATAAATTACGGAAAGTTTCATTTATTCATTTTTATTTTTGTTCTTGATGCGTATTCAGACATGAGTAAAAACAATGAAGGAAACAACCTCTAACATAATGTTTTTCGATTAGTTAGTCGGAAGTACCTGCTTGAAAGCTACACATAGTTTAATTTAATAACTCTTTTAAGATTGTTAATAAACATCTCTATGTGATCTGGATTTTTTCTAGATCATGAATGATATATGAAATTTTAAACAAAAACAACGATTTTAACTGAACAACAAAAAAATCCAGAACCTAATAAGTTTCATCATGTTAAAAAAAAAAAAAAAAAAAAAAAGAATAAATAAATAAATTTAAAAAAAAAAGAAAGAAAGAAAAAGACTACAAAAGTGATCAAACCCGTAATAAGGTTTCATTTCGAAAATTGAAATGCTTGAAATTCTTTGGAACGCCTTAAAAAAAGACCCATCAAAATCGTAACGATCTTTAATTTCTTTAATTTCATTGAGTCTATGAATAATAACTCTTGAGAAATTGGCAAATTGAAAGGCGTTGAATGACAACTGTGTTCTTACAATCTTTTATTCAAACTGATTTCGATGCCTCGTAAAACACTTTGACTAATTTGTCGATCTTTCTTTGTCTCCAGGGTCAACGCCCGATGACAAACACATCGATCATCGTCCTTCATCATTAAAAGAAGATTCAAAGTTATAGAGTCAGCACTCTCTGGATCGCCATCACACTCCCCCTTCCCTCTTGTTATTTGTGCTTTCTGCGTTTGTTCTTTCCAGAATTTTCCTCTGTGATTAGTACGATTAATTAATTCTTTACTGAATTCGTAGTTAAGTAAAACAAACAAAAATCAATGACTGAGGAAGTGCTTTTTGCCAATTTATAACTGGAGATCAAGACAGGAGTACCCGGGGGGGGGGGGGATGAAGCAAGCTGCGCCATTAAAATTTGTGGGGGGGGGGGGGGGAATTAAATTTTTGAGCAATCACGATTGCTTATTGTTCTTATTTGACAGTCCTTGACGTTGTGGTTCCTTCTTCAGCTTGGACCAGCAGCACCACCGCCTACCGGCGGCGGCACGGCTGCTCTGGTCCTGAGCACTGTCCCCCGGAATCCACTTCTGCTGGGTGGTGGGGTCCATGTCCACCACACGCATGCTCATACACCCTCGCCTACGCGCTCGCGCCTTTACACACATACACAGGCCTACGTGCACACATGTAAGCCTGCACACACACAACTATACACACGTAACCATCCAGGAAGAGGGACATGCTTGGGGGGGGGGGGGAGCCATTTCTAGAAACAATAACTCTAATAAGTAGGGTCTTGTCGCAACTCGAGATTGCGAAAAACATAATTTGAATTCAAAGTTTCAGAATTCAAATTAGAGTTGATTGGAGGAAGAGGATCACAGGTTTTATTATTATTTATTTATTTATTTTAATTATTGACTTTTTTAAAATTTAAAATCATTTATTTCATTTGATTTCATTTTATTCTGTTTACATATAATTTCAATTTTTTTTTTTTAGTTTTATCTGCGTTTATATGTCATTGGCATAGCTCAGAGCTTTTCTAATAAAATAATAATGATTATTATTATTATTATTAAAAAAAAAGAAATATTTAAAAAAAATAAAATAAAAAAAGAGCTAAAAAATTAAAAAAAATAAAGAGGGTTGGAATTTTTTTTTGGGGGGGGGGGGGAATTTGTGCCATTTCACTTGGGGGGGGGGCTGGGCACCCTGCATCATTTAACCCCTGAAAGAGGTTCTAATCAGTGGCGGCTCGTGGGACACTTAAATAGAGGTTGCCAAAATAAATTTCAAAGATTAAACATGCAGGTATGACGTACTTTCAAGTTCTATTTTAAATATTTATTTTTTTTATTTTGTTTTACCTATTTACAATTTTTTTAAAATATTTATTTCATTATATTTGAGGCAGCAAATTAATACCATTTTCTTTAAGTTGAAATATGTTATTTATCAGGCCTTTTCACCTGAGAGCATGGTTAAAGCACTTAGTCTGTCTTCACTCCACTCATCTAACGCACCTTGAAGAAGATCCTTTAACGAATGTGAGCTAATGAATGAAAAGTCATCCAACAAAGCAACGAGGTGGAGCAGTAGACAGTTCAAATCTAGAAACACGTGTCAGCATTTTATTGCAAATTTGCATTTATAACGTTGTTTTTCCTACTCTTATCATAGACGTATATTTGGGATTATTTTAATCGTACTATTTTTAAAAACATTCCTTACTTTATCAACAACAGAAAGGAAGATTTATTTTTCTCCAGCAATATAGCTTAAACGACGTAGTTTGAGCCTTGCATAGAAAACCACGAAAAGGAGGCTAAGAACAGTGAACATTATCACATCCCACATAAGTTTCTGCCACCTATCCTTTTGAAATGTGACTCTCTTTAGTCTACTTTTCTTGGTAAGGCAATTTATATAGATCAAATGAAATTATTTGTCAAATATTAGAATCAATATGTATAATATGAATGTTTAAAAACGCCACATTCATTTATTCTTGTTTTGTTTTTTTAATAAAAATTGAAATTTCTAATTTTGAAAAACATTTAAAGCCCGATGCAACAAAAATAGCCATTATTGCATTAATCATATTATTTAGATCGGTAATCAGTTTCAATGAAAAACATAGCTGATCAATGAAGAACTAGTTTGCGAACATTTTTTTCTTCTAATTTCAAAAATTTATCATTGTTTACTTCCTTTTCAAATTTTACTTCGTTTTTTTATTTAATTGGGAAATTTAAATTAATTTTTAAAATGGGAATTATCCTATTTTAACTGAAACATTATTTGATCTTATGATGCTCAATCAGATGAAGCAAAACTATTTATATTCTTCAAAAGAGTTTAAATGTATTTTATTATTGCTATGGAAGTGCATCAAAAGTATCTTGAATGATGAAAAAAAAGTCAACAATGCAAAAAATTGAACTGATACACAAGCCAAAAAAAAAAAGCGTTTGAATACAAACTTACGAGTCTAATTGCGTCACGGCCATTGACTAAAAGAATTGGGAGCGGAAGAAAAGACTTCTCTCGGGGAGGAATTTTCGGATCGATTTCCATAAAGAGAACTAATGATTATTTATTAAAAGAAAGAAGTGCGGGGATGGGGAAGGGGGTGGGTCAGTACAAAAGTCAGCGAATTCCAAAACGTTTATTCGATGCATGTTTGTTTTCTGCTTTTATGACTTTTTGCTCTTTCTAGCACTTCTCTTTTTTCTCATTTACATTTCCTTAAGCGTGTTTAGGAATGTCATAGATTTCTGCAGAAACTCATATTATCCAATGGGAGGATCGGGAAAAGGAGGGAAGGGGAGCAGATAGAGATGTTTCTGGAAGAACACTGTGTGCTTGATATTAGAGCAAGAAAGAAATGATAATGACCGCGTACACAACGCCTTAAATAAGAGAGAGGTGTTGGAATAGGTTAATATAACCTGATTTGTTCAGGTGCTGATATTGTTTAATGTTTCCGTTTGATCACTGTTGGAAATAAATTTGATAATGGAAGCATTTTCATAATTTCTTCATGAAAGTAATTTTTTTACGAATGTTTAAGAAATAAAAAAACTTTATTTATTTATTCATTTTTTGTCCAGAATGGGCTTATATGTCCAAGGTTTGTTCTGCACTGATATTGTTAAGAGTTTCCATTTATTATATGTAGAAAATAAATTTTGTAATAGAAGCATTTGAAAGTTTGTTGTTTTTGAATGTTTAAGAAAAAAAATCTTTTTTACCTTTTTTAAAAGTTTATTTATTTTTTGTCTAGGATGGATTGACACATCACTAATTTGTTCTGCGCTGATATTGCTTAGAGTTTCCGTTTATTCAATGTAGAAAATAAACCCGATAATAGAAGCATTTGAATGTTTTCTTCATGAAATTTATTTTTTTTTCCCGAATGTTTATGAAAATACTTCTCTTTACATGATCTTTTTATTTATTTTTCAGAAACAAGGAAGAACTTTTCAGCTCAGAGAAATAACTGTATTTGTTACACCTGTTTCTGCACTTCAGATCTTATGATTTTCAAACTTATTCTTGCAGCTTATAAAGCACATTTGCCTTACAGTGCTAGCCAAATTATTAGACGAAGACTGTTTTAAAAGCAAATTCTTCATTGATTACATAACTATAGACACACTAACGAACAGTGAAATAATTATCTAATATTTAGTATGCATTCCCTTGTTCTTGATGAGCCTTTTAAGTCTTTTTGGCATACTTTTCACAAGGTTTACACCATTTCTTAACTTTTTAAAACAGCAGGTAAAAAATTGCTTATACTCACTATTATATATACTCACATACACATACTTACTAATTACCTAAAACTAACTTTAAATATAACAGAACACACTAATAAAAAGAACTAGTGAACTGTTTAAGCTGATTGAGGTTATGTTCCTGGTAGGTAGATAAACAAAAAACATAAACAAAGCAGACAGTGCTGCCACCTGCAAACATTAAATTATGCTAAAATAACGTAATAATCAGTGTACAGTATGTACTATACTTTAACTGTGAAATAAACAGTATTTTAGTACAAATAGTGTACAAAAACAGAAAAAAAAAACTCTATAGTCTAATAATTTGGCCATCACTGTATACTGTGTGTGTGTTTAAAACCAACTTATGTATCTGTATTGCAACACTGTATTATATCAGCTTCACAACTTATGTCTAAGGTGAGTGCACCAAAAAAGGATATTACACCAAAAGCTGATAACTTCTTTAAAAAATAAAGACGATAAGACTTTTCCATCGGTAGGCAGCCCCTTAAAAATTACCTTATCATTTTTTAGGGAGGGAGGAGACACCTAGCTAATGAAAAAGTTTAATCAGTACTTTTCGAAGACGTTATTCGATTTTGGTGCATATCCACTATAGGTACACATACCTTAAATTTAAAAAAAAATGGCATCGTATAAATACAACAGCAACAAAGGTCTCTTCTCCAGTCTGAAACTCCGATTTTCTTTAAAAGAAACTTTTCCAAAGCATCAGGAGTAAGTATAATTAAAAATACAGAATACAAAAACGCGTTGCATAAAGAGAAGGATCTCTTTTTTTTCTGCACTAATGATGAGATTTTCCCCAACTATGAAACTTTTTCTTTCAATTTTCGAAATACATTATAACTTTAACGTATTTTTTTTTCCACTAGTCTGAGCAATCCGAATTGCAGTACGATATTATATTTCACAACATGTGTGCGATTAAAACAAAAAAGGACTTTTAAAAACACAATTGGCAAAAAGATCAGATCTCTGCGCATTTCTGAAATTTAGATATCCGTTTTAATAAATGCTTCTAAAGCACAAGACGGTAAATATAATAAAAAATTGGGGAGCAGAAAAATCACATTGCGTCATTTTTTGCACCAGCCTTGTTGTAATTTTTATTTGTTTCATAGTATTAAACTTTTCAACATGTAGGCAAATAAAACAAAATGGGACTTTTAAAAATACAGTTTGAAAAAAAATCTCTGATGTTTCTGAAATTTAGATGTCCTTCATAATAAACGTTTCTAAAGCACAAGAGCGTAAACATAATGAAAAAAGTCGAGAGTAGAAAAAACACACTGCTTAATTTTTCACACCAGCCTATGTAATTTTTATTTGCAATACAGTATTACACTTCACAACATGTATACAAATAAAACAAAATGTGACTTTTGAAAAACAACAGCGCATAATGCCTCTGCCCATTTCTGAAATTTAGGTTTCCTCTAAAAGAAATTTTTTCTAAGAACCAGAGGGTAAGAATAATAAGCAGCGAACTGTAAAAAACGCATTGCGTAATTTTCACATCTGTGTATGTGTGATTTTTATTGCAACATAGTATTACACTTCAAAACATATGGGTAAGTAACACAAAAAGTGACTTTTAGAAAGACAATTGCAAAAAAAAGTTTTTGGCAATTGTCTTGGGGGCATTTCAATGCAATGGGCATTTCAGAAATGCCCATTTCTGAAATTTAGATTTCCTTAAAAAGGAACTTTTTCAAATCACCAGAGGTTACGTATAGTAAGAAACGGAGAACTGAAAAAATGCATTGCGTAATTTTTAGCACTAATCTATGTAATTTTTATTTGTAACATAGTAGTACACTTCACAACATGTATGAAATAAAACAAAAGGTGTCTTTTAGAGAGACAATTGCCAAGAATGTCTCTGCCCATTTCTGAAACTTAGATTTCCTTAAAGAGAAACTTTTTCAAAGCACCAGAGGGTAAGTATAATAAGAAGCGGAGAACGGAAAAAAAGCATTGCGTAAAAAATAGGGGGAAAATCATAGCATGACTGGCATAGTTGAAGAATTTTCTCTTCTTTCAAGCCAGTACGGATATTACTTCCTCCAAGATATTTTCTTTAAAATTAAGCGAATTAACAAAGAAATTAAATTGTTGGACTAGAAAAAAAAAGCTTCTAGCGTCATTAGGTGACCAGAATCTGAGATGGTTGGAAACTTTAATATTAAACGAACGCGCTCGAAAAATTTAATTAGTTTTTTGTGTAAACCGAAACGCTTTGAATCTTGAAGACTGAGACAGGCAGGACAGTTTTTAATATTAAAAATTAAACACTTTTGTTTACACCGAAACTTACCTTCAAGAAAAGTGAAATTTTTTAAATTTTAGGTTTTTTTCTAATAAGAATATCTTACTGTACACTGATGAAAATAGCTGCAAGGTTTAAATATTTAGAAAATAAAAAGACGATTTTAAAAACATTTTTTCTGCTGAGTGGAAAAAAAGTAATTGAAAATGTGATATTAAATCTGTATACATATAAACAAACTCATTTTTTGCAATTGCTGAATTAGAGTTGATTTTTTTGCCAATTCAATTGATTTGAAAGTAGAAACATTAATGAAAATATTATGTTAATGGCAATTTTTTTTTCATGAAAATCAAGAATATATTACTTCTCTTCTTAAGGAAAAGTTACCTTATTAATATTGTTTTTAAAAAAAATGAATCAAACTCTAATTATGTTGGTCTAAAATTCATAAGCATTTTTTTTTAAGAATAAAATTTTAAAACTACATATATTTTGTAAGAGCACACTGAAATGACTCAAAGCTATAAATCCGTTGAGTTTCCCAACGGATGTTTATGGATGCCTTTCTGAATCATGTTTAGCATTTCCAAAAATTTAAAAGCCTGTGGAAGTATGCAAAACTCAACTGTAACTTTAAACTATGTGTATGTATATGCAATATAAAAAAAGGAAATTTAATGCCAATATAGATTTTGAACTTAAAGGTGGATTTGTTTCAAACAAACTTTGTTGGAAAAAGCTTAAGAACATGTAACGAAAATATTTTTCTTTCTTCTTCTTCTACTTCTTTTTAATTAATTAATTTATTTATTTTATTTTTTTATTTAGCTGTTTGAAGGTTTTTTTTTAATTTTTATTTTTTATTTTTCACAATTTAAATATTTTAACAGTAACGACAACATAAGACATCATACTTCGTTGACTTAACATAGAGGCAAGTCAGTAATAAATATGACGGAATCAAAATGAAATAAATTCAAAGCGTAAGTGTTTTCTCCAGGGTTGCGGAGTAGGAAAAGGGCCAAGTCCTGACTCCGACTTTAACACCTAGAATTGTTGAATAGGGTGATTCAAAAACTTATTTTCCGAGCTAAAGTCCAGGACACCCCCTATTTTTTTAGACTTGCTACAAGTATTATGCTGAAGAAGTTTTAACTTCTTACTCAAATTTTAAAAGGGTACCCAATGACCCCTTAATTTAACATTAGCCGTAGTATAGAAAATGCTTCAAATTTAGAAATATTTAATTTCCCCAATTGTTTTTTTTTTGTAATTAATTATTTAATGCAATGTATATGCATATTACTAGTGTATACTATAATATGTAGCATTATTTTTTCAGTTTAATGTACTTTTTTAACCCCCCTCCACATACGCATTAAGTTTGGGGGCGGGGATAGTCACCCTCTTTCAGTTGAAATAGGAAGCTAAAATTCTTCCATTTTATTACTATTCACAGATCTAAAAATATTGAGGGGTGTCCCGTTATCTAGGAGAAATTTTTTTTTACATGTATTTTTGAACAACCCTGTTGTAGAGCCTTTGACTTAGACTCCTATATCCCAAAATCAGTCCGTCTTCGACTCCGCGACTCCGAATAGGACCCCATAGCCTTGGCAAAAATACAGAATCTGAAGCAAAATGACAGACTCCGACTCTTTGGACTTTAAAGCATTCGACTCCCGACTCCGACCCTTTTTGCCAATAATGAATCCGATTCCGTCATTGACTCTGCAGCCTTGTCGGAAATACAGATTCGGAGGGAAATGATTGATTCTGTCTCTTTGAATTTTGAAGCCTTCGACACCTAGTTCCAACTCAGACTCCTTTACCCCAAAACCAGTCTAATTTCGACTCCACTAATCTGATTCTGATGACCTGGTTTTTAATGTTAAATAATGATTGTTGAGATTATTTGTTTCTATTTTTATTTCAAAGTTTTATTTAATTAATTATATTTTTGATAACGGGAAATAAAAAGAGATTCGGAGTGTTTTATTTTTTGACAGAAAGAAGTAGCGGTACAGACGATTTTTTTTTTCAACTCTTATTCTGAAAACGATTAAAGAATTTTTTTATAGCATATAGTGGCACCCGCACGGCTTTGCCCGTAATAGAAAAATTAAAAGGTCTTTCGGTTCGCCTGTATATTTACAAATAATGTATGGTGAATTTTCTCGCCAATTGGCTTGCGCCCATGTTACGGTTCCACGTTATGATAATTTCGTAATTTATGATAGTTTTTTTCTTAAAATTGGAATAGAAAAAGAACCACATCGAATTTTCAAGAAATCGCTTCGAGGTGCACACCCCCATGCTACAAACTAACTTTGTGCCAAATTTCATGAAAATCGGCCGAACGGTCTAGGCGCTATGCGCGTCAAAGACATCCAGACATCCTCCGGACAGAGAGACTTTCAGCTTTATTATTAGTAAAGAAAACATATTAGTTGCATTGTTTAAAAGGGCTACTACTTTATTTGCTCGTTTATTTATTTTTTACGTATCCATTTCATATGATGGGAGAGGCCTTTTTTTGTATTTAGAAATCAGGTTGAAATATTAAAAAGGTATGTTTGACATAATATGCAGTTTTAGATGGTTAAGGGAATAGTGATTAGGGGATGCTAGAAAATCGATATTGGTATACGGGAATGTAAGATCGTTTGGTTTTGAACGGAGTTTCTTGTTACTTGAATGTGAAAAGGGGTTCCAGTTAGGGAATTTTCGTAATCTCCTTCTCTTATTGTTTTATAAAATACTAGCGGTACCCGCACGGCTTTGCCCGTAGTGGAAAATTAAAAGGTCATTTAGTTCGCCTGTATATTTACAAATGAAGGATGATGAATTTGCTCGCCCTTGCTACGGTACTTTGCTCGTCCACGTAATGGTAATTTGCTCGTCTACGTTATGGTGATTTGCTCGTCCATGTTATGATAATTTTCTCGGTAAAATGTTCTTAAAATTGGAATAGAAAAAGAGCAAAAAACGATTTTTGAAAAATTGCTTTGAGGTGAACACCCCCCTGATACAAACTAATTTTGTGCCAAATTTCATGAAAATCGACCAAACGGTCTAGGCGCTATGCGCGTCACAGAAATCCAGACATTGAGCTTTATTATTAGTAAAGATAAGGATGTTTATTTTGTTTAGGTGTGTTGTATGATTATTTAGCACAGGACTGTCTAACTGCAAAGAGCCCATGGACCAGAATTCCGGTCACTGATCACCTGGCGGGCCGCAATTTGAAAAGTTGAGCAACAACCTCTTACCTCTTATACAATAACAATTAATATTAATTAATTATTGATTATAAAACAACGAAACAGAAGGATTATAAAACAATTAGCTTACATTTTGCTGGGAAAACTGAGGCCTATCCGCCTGCTTTACAAACTTAGGAATGCCAACATCGATGTATGTCAACGTCAATGCGGGCCACACAAATAATAAGGACTGTCCAACTGGCGGCCCGCCAACAATAAGTGTTGGCGGGCCGCCAGTTGGACAGTCCTTATTTAGCATTTAATAAATAACTTTGATAAATTTACTTGAATTCACTGAAACAATGCGATATGTTATTTTAACATACCTTCAAGATTTTAAGCTCATGTTATTCAATATACCTTAGGAAAAGCAAAGCTTTATCCCAGTCACGTGACTGTTTTTTCATAGCTCATTAGTTAATGTAAAATGCAAAAATTTTTCCTAAGGACAATTTAGAAAACTGTTTCATTACTGAAGAGAGAGAAAAAAAAAACTAATAAAAAACACTAAATCTGTCTCAGCATTGCATTTCAAATTACTTTGCTCTGCTTCATTTTAAAATTAAAGCTAATTCATAGCAAAAGTCTTTAAAAAATTGATGTGACATTTTCGTTTTAAAGCAAAAAGCTCAAAGCAATACAGGTAAGTCAAAAATATTATGAATGTTTAAAATAAATAGTTCGTGTTTTAATAAAATGAGCAGCGGAAAAATTTAAAGAGCAGGCTGAAGATATAATGAATAAGAGATGTTTCGTTTCATCCCTTAATCAATTAAATTAAAAGATATGGCACTTTTTCTCACTAAGAACATATTTTCTTTCAAGTGAAAATAAATTATAAATTTTACATTTGTAAAGTAAGATTACTTGAATTTCCGTAGGGGAAATTTTGATACGTGATTTCATTTGATTTTCCATTGCATATATTTTATACGTTAACTTGTAAAAGAAAAAAATCAACTAATGGGTTTCATTTTAACTGTTACTACCTTCGGAACTAAATAAAAATAGCAAATTGAATCATAAATATTTCTTGACATCTCGGCAAAATCTGTATTCTGCGGATGCTTTTTTTCAGAGTCGCTAACTGTAGTCGTTGTACTCAAAAAATATCACGTAATTTAATAGCATTCGAAATTTTAAAGTTTTGATAAGCCACCTTGTGGTGATTTAAGTAATTAGCCTAAGCGGTAAAACATTTAAGTTTCGCGTGGATAAGATAGATGTCTCATTAGACAGTCCTACATAAGTAGCGCAGTCTTGGTTTTTCATCTTTCGGCAGCTAGTGGCCCGACACTGCAGCGCCCTCTATAGTATATTTGAATTGCAAGTTTAAACTAAGTAGATGATTGAGCAAAATCATTGAAAATACAGTAAACTTCTACATTTAAACGGTTTTAATCCTTCTGTTCAGGTTTTTGATTTAAAACTTTTCTTTGGAACATTTAAATTATTTTCTGCAATTTTTGAGAACTATCACAATTACCAGTTAGTAGAACTAGATTTTTTAGTGTATAGATAAATTCGCAACTCCAGAGCTCGAACACGCTACCTTGCGGTGATTCACAATACTACCGAAAAAGGTAAAACATTCTGTTCCACGTGTTTTCTTTGGAGTAAATTACAGGCTTCAGACAGTTTAAGGTGTAAAGTAATTTCAGAGGAATAGAAAAGAAAGCTTCTCACAAACACGATGAAAAATTACTGTCATTCACTAAGTGTCAAAGCAAGTTATAAGTTACGGCGTGTGTTTGCTTTATCTTTTTCATCCGCCATTAGACAGTGGCTGTAGCCCCCCCCCTCCCCCTATATTTTATTGGAGTTGCGAATTAGCGGCATGCTATGATTAGATTCTTTAAACATATGTCGAAAATAACTTTAAAAATATAGGAATAAAATATTTTTGATACAGTTCAATTCATACTTAATTTTAAATTGCTTTTTATTTGCAGATCTAAAGCTTAAATAAGCTACATTGGGGTGATTTTATAAGTTAGCCAAAAAAGCAAAACATTCCATATCTCCTTTGAAGTAAAACGTAATATTCAGATAGTTTGTGATGTTAATGTAATTTCAAAAGAATACAACCGAGAAATGCCTAATAAACATGAAGAAAAATTATTGTCATTCATTAAGCTTAAAAGAAGTTACTGAATTTGCTTATTTTACCTTTTACAGCAGTCAGTGAGACTTTAGCGCCTCCTATAAAACATTTCTCCTGCGAATTCTGATGTTTATTATTATTTTTCTTAAACGAGACGATAACTTACTAAAAATTACGATGGTTTATTATTGATACAAAATTTTCATGATCGTTTGCAATTGAAACTAATAAAAAAATTATAATAAATTTTAAAAAACTGGCAAAAAAATGTAGATATAAATTGCTTTTTGTATTCTAAAGTCTTTTTGAATTGAGTGTTTTATTATTTCTTGTGCTTCTCAATAATAAACAAAGCCAGTATTTAGGTAATTTTTTCTATATTTTTATTTTACAAATGTTTTTAAACGTAAAAATATTTCTGTGCATTGCTTAAACTAATTTTTATTTAACAATAACTGTTATCGTTGGTAGATTTGAATATTAGTCATCTTAAAGAACTGTATTATAGAATGTACAGTCAACTCCCGCTACAACGCGATCCGACTTACGCGAAATGACTATAACGTGAGTTTCTCAGGAGCAACGAATTTTAGAGCTAAAGCGAATTTCTCGCTCTCAATACGAAAATATTTGGAAAGGAATCGTGATGCTAAGTTTCGGCTTTGTTATTGACTTCTAAAAGTTTGACTTCGCGAATGTACTTTCATCTTTTCAGCATCACTGACTACTCAAGTTCCCACACACCGCAGTATAAACATACGTTAGTGTGATATATCACCACTCCTCATACTTTTCATTTATTCATTCTAAATATGGAAGGTGATGAAACGTGTGGTACCTAGGTAGGTTGTTGGCTGTTTCATCAAAAGTTTGAAGAAGGAAACAAACTGCGAAAGTTTGACAATTTAAGAAAAGGTCAAGATTCTTGACACTTTGAACAACTAGAAAGTGGGTCGAAAGTAGCGCGACAATTAGACATGAGTGAATCTTTCATACGTACAATTAAAAGTCAAGAGAAGGCAATCCGTATAAGTCCAAATCTTAGTTTTAATATAAAGCTCGCAGAGTAGTTTTTCAGTAAAATGTAAACAATATGAAATTGGAATCTGCTCTTGTATTGTAGATTATAGAGACCCTGAAAGAGGGGTGTTACCATAGATGTAAATGTTATAAAAGTAAATGCGAAGCTACTGTATTTAAAAATATATTATAATGACGATCAGATTGCGCAGCATAAATCATCATTCTTAATTTTAAGTTATTAATGTAACTTATTGTATCTACTGTATCTTACAGTGCAGTGCTTAATATTACTACATACTGTACGTACCGTACTGTTTTGCTTTTATGTCTCTCTTTCCCATTGATCATTGGTTTTGTGAATCGTAACCGTATTTTATGTTGAGTAATGCTCCTTTTTTTAATACAGTAAAAATTCAGCTCTTTATGTAAGAAACGATAATATATAATTAAAAATGGTCTAAATAGTTTAAAATTTGCTTAAAAATGTGTAAAATGATTGGGTATGTTAATAAAAAAATCATATACACAACACTTTTCCACAACGCGAAATTTTGACTTACGCGATTAGTCTCAAAACGCATAACGTGCGTAAGTCGGGATCCGACTGTATTCTATTCTTTGTAAGCAACTGTCAACAACATTTTAGGTAAACATTTGAAAATATAAATATTAAAAAAGTGCGGATGCTAAATAAATCTTTTGGTAAAATTAATTTAGTATAATTTTGGTTAAATAATTATGAAATATACCTATGCTTCCCCCCCCCCTCCCCAAGTTTTTGATTGTTATTCCCAAACATGTGTAACATGAAATTAATGTATAATCTGCAATCAATTAAAATGATGTTATAATTACTGAGGGTAAAGAAAAAAAAGTTTTAAAATTGCTTAAGTTACGTTGGTCCAATTCAACGCGCCCCGGAAAAAAGTAGGAAAAACGCACTTCGCGTTCTTAGTCTAAAAAATGCTGTCATCATTTCTTTCTTTGTGACAAAAAATTAAAAAACTGCAAATAATTGTAAAATAAAGGAACTTACTTTAAGATAGGAGTTACATTAATTTACTGCAATCTTGACGAAAACTGTTTAAAATTTTAAAAAAAAGTTGCAGATTTCTAAACATTGCTCAGCACTACTGAAATATCACTTTTTGAAACAAAACTCGTTAAATAGAACTGCACCATGTGATTTCATTGCAGGGCTTGTAGGCCCATAGGTGGTACTGTTGGCCATAAGTTAAAATGAAAATATATTAATGTTTTAATAGTATAAATAATTTAAACCGGTCCAACGTGCCCCGTAGTCGAACGAGCCTCAGCTTCCCTTTATAAATAAAAGAAAATGCAAATTCATTGGCGCTTCCTTCTTTTGAACATTTCGTATGAATTTGATATAAACTGTTATAAGTGCTTTTCTATGTCACAAATTTTGAAATTTTTTTGTGTTAGTTACGTTATTTTGAAAATAACATTTAAAACTTTGAGTGATTTACTATAAAAACTGATTAACTGCTCTTCCTATTAAGATCCATCTGTGTCCCAGCTTATTTGCGAATATTTTCCTAACTTTGTTAGATACAGAAATGATCACACATGACGAGAAGACTTTCCACTACGTCAATATATTTTAAGCGATTGATGCTAAAACGTAATTAGAATTAATTCTCATCGGTGTATGTAAGCATTCCATTTTTTATGCAAATCCTGTCATAATTACTTGAGATATAACAGCTACGCAAAACGAGATAAGCTTCTACCCTGGAATGATTTGTTCTAAAAACTGGTCAACATCAATTTATATGAGAGTATAGGGGAGACCGGGGTTAGTTGTTACAGTTTTTTCAATATTTTTTTTACGTTAAGCTATTTCAAATACTTACGTGTGTGAGACTTTAAAATGCATCTTGATTGTTTAACATTCATTATATATTTTTTAAAAAATGATTAGAAGCCACTACTCCAAAATATTTCAAGTCTTTTGAATATATGTACATTGTAACAACTTACCCCACCACGGGGCATGTTGTTACACTATATGGGGTTAGCTGTTACATGAGACATACATAAGTAATAAAATGAATTTTTTCACATTTCGTGGTTTATTCTGTTACAATTTAAAAAATTCTTAACCACGTTAAAAATCAAAAACTCTTTGGCTTTACAGATTTACTTCATTAATGACTTATTCTGCTAAACTATCAGCATCATAATAATTGTCTCTGTGTGTGTGTGTGTGTGAATTACAATTTTTACAAACATGTAATTTATCAAACTTAGCACATCGGGCATGTGCCCAATCGTCACAATCACGACATTGAAGCCATTTAGTTGGTTTTTTGGATTCTGAGTACGGTTTAGCGCACTCAATGCAGAACCAGTCTTCATCATCTTCATCCGAAGGACGCACTGTTTTGAAGCACCTTTTGCACTTTTTTTTGTCTTTGTGTCTGTTGATTTCTTCTCTGTTAAAGACAATTGAATTTTCACTGATTTTTGTTTCCCAACATCGGGCTTGCAGAACATTTTTTCACTGGTGTATCTGTTTAAGTGGCGCTGACCTACGGTTTCCGCTTGCAGGACCGTTTTCACTTCTGCACCGTCTGAAGCGTTGAAGAAAGACCTACATTCGAATAATACGTTATTTATTATTATTATCATTGTATTTATTATTATTATTTATTCAACCGTACATATTAACAATAAATTAAATCATACCATGAAAGAGATAATATTAATAATAATTATTATTATTATTATAATTATTATTATTATTATAATTATTATTATTATTATAATTATTATTATTATTATTGTTATTATTATTATTATCTTCATCCAAATACAGTATTTTACACGAGTTAAATCATGCAGTGAAACAGATCAGAAATAATATTTACCACCATTTTTCATTTTACTACAGAATCTCTGTATTGTCATGAATTTTATTTCATATTGATCAGCTGCCTTTCGGAATGAACTACCTGCCATTACTTCTTTACATACCTCCATGTATGTTTCTTTAGGTGTTTTGCCACTGTCCGTCTTGTTTTCATAGTTTCTTGCCATATCACCTTTAAAAAGAAAACATAATATTAAATTAAAACTTGCATGGGGCAAGTTTTTACTTGTAACAACTAACCCCAACAAAACTGTAACAACTTGCCCCATATGACGCCAATTCAAATGTTAGCACATATTACTGGTAGTATATCTTTGTACAAAACTTTTAAATATGTCAGCACTTACCTGAAAGTGTAGGCTTTCACGTGGTATAGAAATCAATCCGTTATCTACAACGGTTTCGTCACAAATAGAAAAATAACAGCGGAAAGAAAAAATACTTCCAGACTCAAAAAAACATTTTCCTTTAACACTCTCCCCGTTACTAACTGGAAGCACTCCAGTGACGGTCAGGGAATGCAGATGGGTGGGTGCTATCATTTAGTGCAAGGAAAGTCAGTTTCTACTGGCGTTTAATTTTGAATTCGAATGTAACAACTTACCCCGTGTAACAACTAACCCCGGTCTCACCTACATATAGATATGTCGCACTTTGATTGATTTCAAGCATTACCTTTTGAGTAAAGTGACCACAAAATAATAATAATAATAATAATAATAATAATAATAACAATAACAATAATAACAACAACAACAACAACAACAACATCATCAACAACAACAACAACAACAACAATAATAATAATAATAATAATAATAATAATAATAATAATAATAATAAAGAAAGAAAGAAAGAAAGAAGGAAAACTTTTACATGCACACATTCACACTAACACAAACCGACACATTTCAAAAAGCTTTAAAATGTCCTTAAAAGTATAAATCCGTTTAAACTATAAGATTTATTATTTTCACGAATTCAATACCTGTTTTTATTATTTGGGTCTAGAACAAAGTAATAACGGCTACTGTCAATAATTTACCTTAGATATATAACAACATATTCTTTAATTCAAAGAAAAAAGGATCAAATTTACAAGCAATTATCTGATGAAACGTTTGCGTCAGTTTTAATTAGATTGTAGATTCGCAAGTTTTTCAGTTATAATTGTCTGTCATCTTCTTACTACGGATGCAAAAGAGGACAAAGATAAAACTAAACTGAAATTGTTAGTTGTAGCATAGCGGAAATTTTTACGTAAACTTTTTCTGTCGATTTATGTGTTTCTTATACATTTGCAGGAGAGCTCCTTTTAAAAGAAAATCATAAATGCTCACAATTTAATTCGTTACAAACAAGTATCTCTCTTATAATTTGTTATTGAAACTGGCTACACTTTCATTCATATGTCAATCTCTAAAAGTGAATCAAAAACCAACGAAAAATAGCGATACTTTTATCAAATATAAAGAAAGACGCTGACACCAGGGCTTAGATCTATCATTTTCTGCACATCATTTTTCTTTATTATTCTCTCACGAACTGCAGGGCACATATTCCCCATCCCAATTCTTCTTCCCTTTTAGGACGCATGAATTGTTAATTTTTTCCCTCTTTTAGTGCTACTGCTGTTACAGGAATTTTTCATCTTTTGGACAGCTTAAAACCTCTCGGTATTGAAACTGTCACCTGTTTGTGGCGTGAAAGTGGGGTCTTGCTTTTTCCCCGCCCACAAAATATAAACAAAATACTTAGAACAATGAGCTGTTGAACGTGTTGGATTTTTTTCTTTCACGTTTTTTGCTGTTAATTTTCTTTTTGAAGTATTGTCATGATTGCTATGCATAAAAAACAGTCTTTATAAAACTTTGCCGTTATTAGTTTTGGAGTAATTCCTTTCTTAAAATTTGACGTATCAGTAATTGAGGTTTTTTGACAAGTAATCCACCATCAGCAAATTGAAAATTAAAAATTCATTCAAGATTAGTCTTTATGTATCACCCGATGTAACTGTAGTAAAAATTATAATTGAAGTTAAAATGAATTTTTTTTTACTCCTTGTTTAAAAATATAAGAAAACTAAGCAAAGAAACCATAATTGCCTAACATTTTATAGATGGTAAGTTTTTGTAGTCGATGGTTCTTATATTCAAGCTAGAAAGTATTAAAAAATCCTATTTCTTCTGACAAACAAAAATCGAAACTTTGAAAAATAAAGTGTACAGTTTGTTATAACTTAAATGTACAACGAAGTGTTTTTCCAAATACCCATCATATTGTTATTTTATTTCAAAAATATAGAATTATTTTGAAATTTAATAATAATTTTCCATTTAATTTACAAGCTAACTGTAAAAAATATTATCTTCGTACATAAATGTATATTAATATATGGATAGAAGATGTATTTACGGTGCATAATAACAAGCAATGTAATAAGAATAATAATTATCATTATCGAGATGACGGCCTTTTGTGACTCTTATGTGGCTTTATGTGTAATTGATAATAATAATAAATGTAATATAAAAATATTTAATACATCAATAATAATGTTTTGACAATAATAACAGAACTTAAAAAAAGAAAAGAAAAAAGAAAAAGAAAAAAACGACAGCAAAAGATTAGTAAATAGGTGTCCAAATTCGCTGTTGTGAAGTTGAAAGAAATGGGTTTGGAAAGTTGAACAAAAGAAAGCTAACTAGGGAGACAAAAAATGAACACAATGGGGGTACTTACAGGGTGACCAGTAACAAACGCGCTGATGTTAAAAATTTATTTCTTAAAAACTACTGATTCAAAAACTTTTATTTATTAGATTTCTAAAACAAAGTACAACACATGAAAAATAGTTTAATGCATGTTCGATGGGCCTTCCATGGCACTAACGAAAAGCGAAATTCCGCATCACTTGCTGAAGGATAGAAGTTTCAATTCTTTCAATAACAGGCTGAATCGCTGTTATCAGGTCTTCGATGCTCTTGGGGTTTTCAGCGTAAATATTGTTTTTGATATAAGCCCACAAAAATTAATCACAGGGAGTCATGTCAGGAGAATATGGCGCCAAATCAATTCCCATGTCTTCAAATTTAGGGTATCCTAAAGCCAAAATCCGCTCATTGAAGTGCTCTTCAAGCAGATCAAAGTTTTCAACGGTACGATTTGGTGGTGCACCGTCTTGCATAAACCACATGCTCTCAAGATCCCGCTCACTTTGGATGGCTTTAATGAAATTGGTTCTCAACATTTCCACCTATCGCTCAGAAGTGAGTCTCTTCGTTGTCTAATGCTTCAATTCAGACGCAGAAGACGCAATCTGATGCAATTCAGATTTCTTTAAGTCAAAATTGGGCTGTTTTTGTTCGAATAATACGTCCGAACCATTAAAATACCTTCAGAAACGCTATATTTCAAAAGTTTCACAGAGAAATAAACAACAATAGACTAAGATAAATAAATACCTTTGTGCTGAATAGTAAAGTCAGACAAAACAACGTAAGTAGAAGCACAAATTTGTAAATTACAGCAGACACGTATCCGACAAAAGCGAAGAGCAGATAAGCATGCAGCTTAAAAGATAAAAACAGCGGATTAGCCAAACACCAATGACAAAGTTATAAACCGATCAGGAACCAATAGGAATGCAAGCAAAGGCCAAGAGCTTTCTCTTAGGTACGAACCCAGAAAGAAAGAATTCAATTGGACAAAGATTAAGCCGAAGCTTAAACAAAAAGAAAAGAAATTGTCAGTAACCGTGAACCGCAAGAAAGGAAAAGCAGAATGGAAAACCAAGAAATAAAATAAACCGAAACAAAAAATATTCAAAAAAGGAAAAATAAAGATAAATAGAAGAAAATTGAGGGGGGGGGGGGTGTCAATCAAGACAAAAAGGTAAAAATAAACAAAGGAAGATAGATAAAAATGAATGGGGAAAAAAGGGGGGGGGGGGGAATGGGGAAAGGACAGTATTAAAGATATGGGAGCCAAATGTTAGAAAAATATGGAACTGCACTAAGATCGTTAACTAAGTTAGAACTGTTCCTCAAAATATGAAAGGATTCCCAAAAGTCAAGATGTGATGAATTGGGGCATTTTTGGATAATCTGATAAGAGTTAAAATCAAAAGAGTGATTCGAATTCCAACAATGTTGAGCAATACTAGACTTATTTAATTGTTGTTTTTCACAAAATTTTGATGCTCTTTCAAGCGAATTTTTAAAGCACGCCGAATCTGTCCAATATAGGCAAGTTTACAACTACAATTAATTCTATAAATTCCACAACAATTAAGAGGGTGAATAGGATCTTTAAGAGAAGAGAATGAAAGTTTATTAATAGGAGAGAACACCACCTGGAATTGGAAACGTTTTAGAATATTAGCAACCTGATAGCTTACAGATGGAAAGAATGGCAAAACAACCAAATTCTTTCTGATGAAGGTTCGGTTAAGAACATTAGTTTGGGATTTATTTGAAAGTTTTTTATAAATGGAATCAATCAAAGTTGGCAGATAGTCTCTATCAATTGCCACAGCTTTAAGATAATTAAGTTCCACTTTAAGAAGTTCCGACGAAGAACAAATATTAATTGCGCGATAAACAAAAGAATTGAAAGCAGAATATTTTTGATTTGGAGGATGAGACGATACTCTATGAGGAGGTAAAGAAACAGCAAAAGGTTTGCGATAAACAGTAGTTTCAAAACCAATTTCAGTACGAGAAACAAGTACATCAAGAAATGAAATGCAATTATTCCGTTCTTTCTCACAAGAAAACTTATTATGAGGATCAATGTAGTTTAAAATAGATAAAACCTCATCACTCTCAAACTGATTCTGGTTCATTAGAACAAAACAATCATCAACATACCGAACATAAAATTGAAACTGCAGTTTTTGGAACAGCTTAACCTCAAAATAATGCATGTAACTATCACTAAGAATGGGGCTAAGTGGGTTACCCATAGCCAGACCATCTAACATAATATAAAATTTCCCATTAAAAACAAAAGAACATTGCTTAAGACAAGTACGGGTAAGGAAAATTAAATCCTCAATTTCCGTATTGGTGAAATGAAATTCAGAAAGTCTTCTACGAAGGCATAACAATGAACCCTCGACAGGAACGTTCGTAAATAAAGATTTAACATCAAAAGAAGCCATAAAAGAATTATTTGGAACGAAACTATGAATTTTTTTAGCAAACTCAATAGAATTTTTAATAGCAAATAAATTGTGACTCCTAAGGGGAGAAAACACAGAGACTAAATATTTTGCAAGTTTATACGAAGCCGTACCAATATTGGAAACAATCGGCCTGAAAGGAATACCAGCTTTATGCACCTTAGGTAAAGCATAAAATCTAGCACAATTAGCAATAGATGGAACAACAGAGCGTTTAACATTTGAAGGAATAGACTTAACAGACTTGACAGCAGATGAAATAGTTTTTAACTCTTTATCACTAGGATCTTTAAAAATTTCAGCATATGGCCCAGAAGAAATCAAATCATTAGTTTTATCAACATAAGATGATTTGTCAAGAACAACAATTTGGCTACCCTTGTCAGCTTTGGTAACAACCAGATCACAATTCGAAACTAAATCTTTAACAGAACGGCTAACAGTATTAGCAAATACAGGTTTAGAAATTTTCGAGTTAAAGTCAATATTAGAAGCTATAAGATGCCGAATCGAATCTTTTTGAGAGGAAGTTAAGGCACTAAATTTAAAAGTTTTCTCAACAGGAGCAATAAGCTTTGAAAAAGAAGGATTAACACTCACAGCAAAATTATCATTACATATAAATTCCACAACAATTAAGAGGGTGAATAGGATCTTTAAGAGAAGAGAATGAAGGTAAAGCATAAAATCTAGCACAATTAGCAATAGATGGAACAACAGAGCGTTTAACATTTGAAGGAATAGACTTAACAGACTTGATAGAATTAATTGTAGTTGTAAACTTGCCTATATTGGACAGACTCGGCGTGCTTTAAAAATTCGCTTGAAAGAGCATCAAAATTATGTGAAAAAACAACAATTAAATAGTATTGCTCAACATTGTTGGGATTCGAATCACTCTTTTGATTTTAACTCTTATCAGATTATCCAAAAATGCAACAATTCATCAGATCTTGACTTTTGGGAATCCTTTCATATTTTGAGGAACAGTTCTAACTTTGTTAACGATCTTAGTGCAGTTCCATATTTTTCTAACATTTGGCTCCCATATCTTTAATACTGTCCTTTCCCCATTCCCCCCCCTTTTTCCCCATTCATTTTTATCTATCTTCCTTTGTTTATTTTTACCTTTTTGTCTTGATTGACACCCCCCCCCCCCTCAATTTTCTTCTATTTATCTTTATTTTTCCTTTTTTGAATATTTTTTGTTTCGGTTTATTTTATTTCTCGGTTTTCCGTTCTGCTTTTCCTTTCTTGCGGTTCACGGTTACTGACAATTTCTTTTCTTTTTGTTTAAGCTTCGGCTTAATCTTTGTCCAATTGAATTCTTTCTTTCTGGGTTCGTACCTAAGAGAAAGCTCTTGGCCTTTGCTCGCATTCCTATTGGTTCCTGATCGGTTTATAACTTTGTCATTGGTGTTTGGCTAATCCGCTGTTTTTATCTTTTAAGCTGCATGCTTATCTGCACTTGGCTTTTGTCGGATGTCTTTTCATCCATAAGCTCATTACTTTTTGCATTGAAAAAGGCGTTCCCTGTAACGCCGAAACACGTGTCTGCTGTAATTTACAAATTTGTGCTTCTATTTACGTTGTTTTGTCTGACTTAACAATAGACTACTCAATGAGAATAAAAAAAATCCGACTACGCACTGAATGTAACTGCCAACTTTGGACTTGATAAGCCAAACTGTTTTCGAGAAATTGGCATTTCCTTTCAACGCGTAAATAACTGGTCACCCTGCATTTATACAGAAATGCCAGATTGTTAATTTCAATCACATAAAATAAAATATCTAATACAATTACGCCTAGTTTCAATATGTACTTTTTTTTACACAGACCTACTTGTATTTATTTGTGAGTTTTAACATTCTGAGAAAACTACTTTTGGTAAGTTTTGAAACTATATTTATGTAAAATGGCTTCACAATTGTATTAGTAGTGCAAAATTCAACATAATATTATCTAACTATATCAAGGAAATAATGATTTTTCTTTGAGAATGCGACATGAAGTCTGGGCATTAAAAACGATTTTTATTAAATTTATTTTTGGAGAAACGTTTATCTTTATTACCTTTAGGTGGTTAGGAAGACGTTAATAATTTTTTTAAGGCTCAAGTTTTTGAAAATTTCCATTTTAGCTGGCAACAAAATTCATCTTTCGTCATCTAAATCAATTTATTGGTAATCTAAAACAATTTAAGAAATCATTTGGAATCCGATTTTTAATCTTTTGAGCATAAAAACTTTTTTGATATTGCATAATGTTCTTTGCAACTCGTAGATACTTTGATTACAGGCATAAAAACGCAGCAGGAAATATTTTTCAATTTTGTAAATGGACTTAAATGTGTGGCTGAGAAATTGATGAAAATTACTCTTTTTCCTGCTTAATGAGCAAAGTATGAAGAGTGAGCCATATTCGTCCCCTTCAACTCTTATATCTATTACTTCTGTTAATATTGAGATATTATCCATAAAACCTTGAAAACATTCGCACACATAGCCGATAAACGCGGGCGTGTTACAGATGAAAAGAAAAGCCCGATTTTTACTTAAGCCAGACGATTCTGGAAAAATACGAACGATTATTACTCCACTCAACAAAACGACACCCAATCGGGGAAAAAATAAATTCCCCACCTCATTCCAGCACCCAAATCAAAATGACGACATTCACTAACAAGAAAAAAAAACGTGTCCCCTTATTTGCAGTCGTCAACGTATCAAGTTGTGATGTCTCGCCGAAAAACTAAATGATATTCCACGGAAACAAGACATCACCATCAAGAATTTAGAATACTTAGGAAGGAGCGATAACCGCCTCGACTTAACCCTAATGATTTGACATTATCGATGAACAGAAGGGCATCCACTCTTTTTCGACAGCCTACTCTAAGTGATCCATTCTGTGAAATAGCTGCGGCATCAATCCCACCTTCTCCTTTCTCTGCTGATTTTAATGTATTTTGAAGATGGAATCCCTGTTGGCAGCAAGTCGTGGGTGTCGTGGGGATGAGTTTTCAGTAAAACGAACACACTCAAGGCAACAGTAAGAAGGGGGATATTTGGAGAGATTTTATCCCTTCCGCTACTTCTCTATAATCTTTACTGAATCGAGAATTCGAGACAGACGGTTGCTTGTAAATAGTGTCTTTGCAAAATTTGTCACCACTGACTCGTAAGCCTCTCTTTCTAAAGATACCTTATGCAATATTTTACATACGCAGCAAGCGTATATATATAAGCATACTAATCTGGGTGTGGGTAGAGAAAAGAGAAAGTATGGAAGTTGGAATTTGCAATGAAAACTATACATGTATTTTAGGGTTACCTCTTTTTCAATGAATGATATTCAAAGTATGAAATAAGCACAGACGGGTCCTGTTGGCAATCAAACACCGTTCATTATTTTCAACCTACAGATGTTTGTTGATATTCTATGTTTCACTGACCTTCCATTATCTGTTTGAAAATTAGAAGAATTTTTTTTTCTTTTCTCTTCTTCTTCTTCTTTTTTTTTTTTTTTTTTTTTTTTTTTTTTTTTTTTTTTTTTTTTTTTTTTTTTTTTTTTGCGGTTATTCAAGCAGGGAGTAGTAACTCCCGTTCTTTGAGCCTAAAAAATGTTGTCATTAACAATACAGCCAAACTAGTCTTTATAGGAATATGAACGCTTCAGTTTGCAAGTAAAACATACCGAATGAGAGTTATTGGAATGAAATGATCTGCAAATGAAATACAATTGAAGATGTTTTTCAACTACTTGCCGCAAATGAGGTTGAAAGGGTTGATGCAGGTTATACATTGTCAGTTTCCATCACACAAAAACTAGCGTACAGACACTGGTGGATACAGAAATTGTTTTTCGGAACAATGGAAATTCAAAAGTGCTCTCCCATTTCCCCATACAGTTTTTCATAATAAAGTTTTCACGAGTTTATTTTTCAATGTTTTTTAAGATCAATTAATCTACTTTTAGGTATATACGTAAATATTATGCTCTAATATACTTTGAATGGGGACGTAAAATATCTTTAACATTTCAAGTCACTTAAATAATAAACACTATATAATTTTAAAATTAGCGGTTTTAAGTAGAAACATTGTCATGATGATCATAATACGAAATAAAGATCGTTAAATAAACCAATACCTTACGTTAAGCTTTATAACTTTGTATTTTCACTATAAAATATTATGTAATTAAAAAAATCGTAGCTTCATAACATAGAAGTTTTACTCAAGAACTCAATCTATTTCTCCGCTAAGCGTTAATCACTTGCTGTTTTGTTCTTAAAGCCATGATACAAATGAGATATTTATTTGATACTACATGCTGTTTCCATTAATATTATGGTTTTGACAAGAAACTACTACGCGAGTTCTTTTATTTTGTATTTCTTATAAACCTGCAAAAGAAATTCAATATTTCCCAAGCATTCTGAATCGAAATGACTTTATGTCTACTTCGTATGCACATTTTTTTTAAAATGATGATTATTGATTTCACCAAAGAAGAATAATAAGACAAACCGCAATATTATTTATCCATGAATTCGAAACCAATGAATGAAGTGAGTTAAATGAATTATGCCGCTCTGGCCTTCTTTAGGAAACAAAAAATACTTTTATTCAAATATACTCTGTGTGTTACATGTTCTTTTTTCATCACTAAAAAAACCCTTTTGTTATAGAGAAGTCAATTAAAATAATAAATGAAATAGTTAATTTATCCCTTTGTGAGGGACATGGGCCTCTTACTACAATTCACTGATGCGTGCAGATCGTCTTCGTTTGGAAAAGGACATGTGTCCCACCTTAAATCGGAAACATAGAAAGCACGACTGACTTTGCTACCGAAAAAAGAGAAAGTCAATCGCGCTGCAATAATAATTTAAAATACGGAGTTTTCCTTTTCACTAGTGGTACCTGCACGGCTTTGCCCGAAGTAGAAAATTGAAAGGTCACTTGGTTCGCCGGTATATTTACATATAATCAATGATGAATTTCTCGCCAATTTGCTATGTTAATTTGCTTGCCCATGTTATGGTAATTTACTGGTCCATGGTATGATAATTTGCTCGGTAAAATGTTCTGAAAATTGGAATAGAAAAAGAACAAAACCGAATTTTCGAAAAATCGTTTTGAGATGCACACTCTCATGCCACAAACTAATTTTGTGCCAAATTTCATGAAAATCGGCCGGACGGTCTAGGTGCGTCACAGAGATCCAGACATCCAGAAAGACTTTCAGCTTTATCGTTAACTAGTGGTACCCGCACAGCTTTGTCCGCAATAGAAAAATTAAAAGGTCTTTTGGTTCGCCTGTATATTTACAAATAATGTACGGTGAATTTTCTCGCCAATTGGCTTGTACCCATGTTACGGTTCCACGTTATGATAATTTCGTAATTTATTCGTCCATCTTATGATATTTTTGTTCTTAAAATTGGAATAGAAAAAGAACCACATCGTATTTTCGATAACTCGCTTCGAGGTCCACACCCCATGCTACAAACTAACTTTGTGCCAAATTTCATGAAAATCGGCCGAACGGTCTTGGCGCTATGCGCGTCACAGAGATCCAGACACATCCAGACATCCTACAGACATCCTCCGGACAGAGAAACTTTCAGCTTCATTATTAGTAAAGAAGATAAATATAGCAGTATTTCTTGTGCGTTACATAGAATCAATTATCGAAGAAGAATACAAGCGAAGTCCTAAAAACTGCCAATTTTTGCTTGGGAAAATGAGAATAGTTCTGGGAGGGGAAGTGCGTCTGTAAAAATATCTCAAAAACAGCTGCAACGAAAGTTATTTACACAAGCAACGAAGACGCTCGTAATATTCCATTTCTGCAGTGCTGACCAAATTATTAGACTAAGACTTTTTAAAAGCAAATTCTTTATTGATTACATAACTATAGACACATTAACGAACAGTGAAATAATTATCTAATATTTAGTATGCATTCCCTTGTTCTTGATGAGCATTTTAAGTCTCTCTGGAATACTTTTCACAAGGTTTACACCATTTCTTAACTTTTTAAAAAAGGAGGTAAAAAATTATTTATATTCACTATTATACATACTCATATACACATACTCACTAATTACCTAAAACTAACTTTAAATATAACAGAAAACACTAATAAAAAGAACTAGTGAACTGTTTAAGCTGATTGAGGTTATGTTCCTGGTAGGTAGATAAACAAAGAACATAAACAAAGTAGACAGTGCTGCCACATGCAAACATTAAGTTATGCTAAAATAACTTAATAATCAGTGTACAGTATGTACTGTAACAGTAAAATAAATAGTATTTTAGTACAAATAATGTACAAAAAAGAAAAAAACTCCTTAGTCTAATAATTTGGCCAGCAGTGTAAGTAAACTACTTGTACTTGAGGTTTTAATTATTAAAATGAAAAGAATGTGATAGAGATCAATAAGAAGACTGTTCAAAAGGACGAAACAATCATTCACATATTGCACCGAAAATGTTAGTTAAAAAAGTTAAAAGTAAGTTTTAAAAAATGTATGTGTGTTATACTACTATTGTTATTACTGTTTATTTCCGGTTGTGGTATTTTCAGTCGTTCAAAAAAAAAAAAAAAGCTAATCTTTGTATCCCATTTAGGACTCAAAGATTGGCAACATGTATGTCCGGTCCGAGATCTTACAAAACAAAACAAAACAAAAAAAAAAATAATAATAAATCGCTCTGCTTGAATCGAGGCATTCTCTCAAAAGTTGTCTTGAAGGGCCTGGCTTCCAGACAGACACATTTCACAATTCCAGTTCCCCACTTGCTTTCCATTACTTCCTTTTTTTCATATTCATTGAATCATTTATTTTTTTATTTGATTTTTAATTAATTAATGATTTTATACTTGTTTTGTTTTTGTTTTTAGCGAATCACATTTTTTGCAATACATTAAGCCTTTTTGGGTGCTTTTTTTCTTTTTCTTTTTGTATTTTTACTGAAATAAATCTTGCTGAATGCTGAAAATTACATAATTTTTGTATTAGTAAAATGATTCAAGAATTTCTCCTAAAATACTAAACTTAATAGTTTCAGATGATTGCAAGGCATAACAAAGCAAAACTTCTATCTACTGCATTTAAATAAATCGAAATAAGAATTCAGTTACTGTCATTTTTTTTTTTTTTTTTTTAAGAAAGAAAATTTACTATTCTCGACTTACTTTCAATTTATTTCGTTTGGTGGGAATTGATGAGGGGGGAAATTTCACTTTTGGCCCGTTGGTATTAAAAACGGCCGACTTTTTGTAAAAGTAGACGTATCCGAGAAAACGGCGGACATTTTATCGTTTTATAAGGTATAATTTTGCAGTATTACGGCCGTAAATTTCAAACTTATTTCCAAAAACTAAATTATAGGGTTTAGAGAATCTGACAAGCTCTCTTTCAAGAAATGGGCTTTTCGTAATAAGAGTACAACTTTTCCCCCGTCCGTCTTAAATATCCCGTATGGGGAAAAATGTATTTTTCCAGATATTGGATCATTTTTTCGCATATGGGGGGAAATTTATAACAGAATGAGACGTCATATTCTTTTGCAGATAGGAGGGGTCAAAGCCAAAAGTGTTTCACGTTTTATGACCATTTTTAGGTTTTTGAAATATACTCCTATATTTTCTTGATGCTTAGATT
This sequence comes from Uloborus diversus, assembly GCF_026930045.1. Taxonomy (NCBI): domain Eukaryota; kingdom Metazoa; phylum Arthropoda; class Arachnida; order Araneae; family Uloboridae; genus Uloborus; species Uloborus diversus. The sequence goes on from NC_072737.1 coordinate 154,650,915, forward strand.
TTATGTGCTCTTTGTAATTTCGTTATGAAAGTATGTCTCCGATGGAAAACTGAGAGATTAAATTTTTAAAACATATATAACTATTGAACAACGGCGACCTTTATTTAAAATACATTTGCAGTTAAAGTATTCTTCCCCTTTCTTGTTTCGAAAATTTTGATGTTTTGTTAAAAATACTAATTCAAACACATCATTATCGTATATTACGTCATTTTAAGATTAAAATTTTTTCTTTTCTTTTTTTCCAAACGAAATTTTAATTTTCAGTTCGATTTTGTTTTTATTTTACTAGAGAAGGGCTTATCAGGCTGAAGATCAGGAGTCACGGAGTCGGACTCCGACTGATTTTGAAGAAAAGGAATCGAAAGCTTTACAATTCCAAGAGTTGAAGTAAGACTAATTTTGCGATAAATGAGTCGGAGTCGGAGATTTCAAAATTTCAAGAGTTGGAGTAGGAGTCGGTCATTTTTCCTCAGAATTTGCAATCTTTGTCTTAACTGCAAGTTCGTTCAGCAGGTTTATACCTTTTTGTGATACTGATATGCAATATTTACTACACTAGCTAGAAATACTTTTGAAAAAAAAAAATTGGCATACATCCTGCTGTCCCACACATTTTCGATACTCTTCTCTATCTCTTTCTCTACAAACACGCACATACACACACACACATTACATACATATATATATATATATATATATATATATATATATATATATATATATATATATATATATATATATATATATGTTCTTACAAACATTACTAGAAGGGGAGACATTTTAAAATCCCTCCCCAACCCCCCCCCCCCCCCCCCTTGTTGTCCATTTTTGGTCAAAAAGCCAAACCAACTTTTATTTTTTATTTTTAGAAAAGCATCCACAGTATCTTCTTTTGTGAGTTTTACTATGCTTACTAAATCATAAAAACCCATTAAAATGTTTCTAAACCTCCTAATTTTAATAATAATTTCAAAAACTTTGACTTTTTTCAACAAAAGTTTAACTAACTAAAGACTTTAAAATTTCTAGAAAGGTTGTTTGAGAAATGTTTTTTATGTACTTTAAAGCACTATGTTAAAGAAAATCAATTCATTTAAGTAGAATTCGATAACCCGAACTCTGAAAATCCGAAACATTTTAAAATCCGAACATGTTTTCAAATTTACTGATAAAAATTGATTTCAAAACCAAGAATAAAACTAGAAATAAAAAATCATAAACAAAGAACAAACAATTGAATTTTTGTTTAAGAATGAATACAATACCTTGATTTGTTAAAACGAAATCAATTTTTATCGGCAAAAAAATTAGAAAACTTCAAACACTTTTTTCGCAATTTTTTGGAACTTAGACTCACATTCTGCAATTTTATAAGTCATATTTGCACTAGAAAAATGAGGGGGGGGGGCACGGATATTTTTTCCATATAGCTCTAAAATTTATTATTAAAAGCTTTAAAAAAATTCTAGTTTTTTCTTCTAAGCGTTTGTTTAATGTTTTAAATGATGTAAGAGGAATAAATTATTAATAAATGCAGTAAGAAATTTAGTGTTATGTTAATAAACCTAACAATATTATTACTATCAATAGAATTGTTATGTATTGAAATGTAACTCGGTATTACAAAAGCAACAACTAAAACTACAACAAATCTGAGTAAGTGATACGTGCAATGAATATATAGAAGGTAATTTAAAACGCTTGATTTTACAAGTAATGTACAGATACATAGCATTTTCCATTGCAGTATTTAGACATCGATGTGTAGATACGTCCATTTTTGCAGTAACTAGAAGTTATTTGAGAGCAGTTTTTTTTACATTTGCATGACGTAAATTTGTTTTAAGCACTTGAAACTGCGGACAAACTCAAGAATTCAAGAAAGTACTTCTCATCAATTATTGTAAACCCCAATCATGAATTTAAGTACAGGTTAAATTTTTAGGCATACTGTCCCATTGATATCTACCTTGATAAGCACTATATAAGTTGCCTAAAGGCTTCTCTTGATCTTTGTTTGCTGGTAGGAAAACATTTTCTAGCTTCATTTACGGACGGAAGTTACATGAAGACGAGTAGGAAAGATTCGTTATATATTTCAAATTTTTAATCCGGTATATTTTTTTTTTTTTAGGTTGGGACAAGTATGAAAATGCACCAATAACATCAGGATAGTCTTTTCATCTTTTCCACGTCGTCACTTTTCCTCAACCTGCAAAAAAAGAAGTTGGGTCACATCCCGAGAATGTGTGGAACCCTCTTTGAGCAACTGCTTTTTGCTGACCGAATTTGTGAGCAAAATCTTGAACTAGTATAAGTCGAAAGTGTTTCCCAGCTACAAGTTTAAGCCCCATTTTCTTTCTCCCCCTTTTTTACAGCTCATGGAAATGTGATACACCTAAAATGATAGCGCAGGCCAACTGTTCTTACGCAGATGCTTATGTATCCTCTTTCTGCAGCATCCAAAACATGCACGTAGATCCTGCAATCAGCTTCCTTGTGATTTGATGGAGCTAGAGGTGTTGTATTCAATGAAAATCGCCGTCGAATCATTAAGAGGAAAACAAGATGGTATAGACAGTGCAATCATAAAAAACAATTCTGTCTTCTTATCTGCATTCTGGAGAAAACTGATCCAGTTCTCAGGAAGCAAACCATTTTCTCCAAGATAATATCTTTCTCCTATTCCTCTTATACGTCTTATTCATGTCTTATATGGAAAATTCACGTCAGAGAATTTACAATTTAAAAATATCGATTTTTTAAACCACTTTTTGTAATGTTATTTCTGAAATTAGACGTTAAATGGAGGTTTAAACGGTAAAAAATATAAATAACATTTATGGAGTGATACAACCAATGATTTAAAAAAATTATAATACATTTTTTTTAAAAACAAATCGCCATTTCTGGATTTGGACCAAAAATGGCCGCCAGGGGGGTTTTGAGTGGGATTTTGAATGTCTCCCCTTCCTGAAATATTTGTATATACAATGTCTACAAATATGCCAAGTTTCAAAATTTTATAACAAAATGCAGTTTCTTTCCCCGTAGCCCCCTGTCTAAATGATATCAGTCCCGAATCAATTGTCCGGGGCGTTACAGATCGGATTTTATCCCGGCAAAGCTGCTCCTTTATTCAATTGGGCAGCCAATTGTTTAGGGTCACTTCAGATTTTCGTAATCTGGTTGTAGGTGCAGGGAGTGTGTGGCTAACCACAGCGATTTCAGTTCTCTTTTGGGAGTTTAGCGCCCATTCTCTCTTTATTCTTAGAGCTTTCTTTCACTCTGTCTTAGCAGTAGTTTTATTCTCCGAATGGTGCTCCGTGTGTACTACTCGGATTTCGTTACTTATACAAAATGTTTATTGTTACAAGCCGAAACTCTTACAAGGTAGGTCAGAGATAACTAGGGGATAACATTTCTATCACATTAAGGCTTTTCACAGCTGATTTATCAGACATTTTGTTTGGTCTGCTGCGAATGATTGGGCGTTGGTGTTATCGTAAGTAAGGGAATGTGGAACAAAGTGAAATATTTAAGATAACTTAACATTTTCAAACTGAACAAAATGGAAATTTGCTTTGAAAATTACCGTATATAAAGAAGGAGCAATTTATTTCATCATAAAACTTTCTTTTTTTAACTTTTGGTAATAAATTTACAACTTCAAGAAGAAATGGAACATTTTCTCATTTTTTTTTCTTTCTTTCATAGGGCAAAGTCAAAAAGAAAATATTTTTCTAATGAAATGCTTTCTATTTGCTAATTAAAAATATTATTTATCAAATAATTAAGTAAATTAAAGAATGAAAAAATAGATAATGAAACTATAAATGAATAAATAAATAAATAAATTAATTAATATATGAGAAATATAAATGAGTGAAAAAGTAGTGAGTGAACAAGAAAATAAGTAAATAAATGAATACGTAAGTGATTTAACAAATTATTGAATAAGTAAACGAAAAGAACTTGTATTTTACTGTGCATATGCAAATTTTTATATTTATACTTTTCCTGTGGCAACGCCTCTGGGATTGCAGTTTTATACTGTGGTCTCTGGGACGAGCGGAAGAAACTGTAAGATTGCGGCGGCATGATTTATGCAAGATAAATGTTTTTCAATAAACCAAGTAAAACTAAAATTGTGTCAGCCTCGACTATTTCTCAAAATAAGTAATACAGTCCACTAAGCAGCGACCAACAGAACTATTTCACCTTGTCCCGCATGAACTTGACTAATTGTACCCAACGTGTAAAATAAAAGAAGCTTAACATTGTATAAATAAATAATTAACCGAATATTAGTAGGTCTTAATATTTAAAATGCTAATAACAAGAATTTTATCATTTTATAATAACAAAAATAATTTTTGACTTTGAAAAAAATATTACAGAATGAGCACCAATTTTTGAAAGTTGCAATATTATCATATGATTTAATCTTCCGAGAACTTTTTCCTGAGTGGAAGAAACTACACGTGTTACTACACAGTTAAAATATTATCAGATAGGTGGCGCTTAAAACAAAGTAGATATTTTACTATTTTACTTGACCCTGCTGCTTTGCTTTGTCCGATATTCTTTTTTTTTTTTTAATTGCACTTGAACATGTACTTTTACATGTTAAGTTAGTCTCCGTACGGGTTTAGAAAAGACGCCTGAATTAAAGCAACGCACATACCACACATTTAAGACTTGAAATGGCCATTTTTATTTCTGCTTTCTGCAGACGATAATTATTTTGTCTTGCTCTAATTTTACCGCACGGTTATAAATGTTTTCACTCAAACAAAGAAAACATAGCAGGATTATTTTTTGGAAAAAGTTGGTCGCAATTTCGAGCTAAGTAAGAAAACATAGTTGTAAAAAAATCCACCAGCATATTTTTGTCTTTCCTATTCTTCAAGAGGAACTTAACGCAATTTGTACTGTGCGGGGAAAAAAAGATAATTTTTCCATGTCATAATCGTCCAGCACAAAATCCAGGCCACCGTTGCGGAAAGGTAAATCCATTCTAGCGTTATAATCCTGGTGCTTGTGTTTACTTCGCTGCACACACTTCGGGAAGGGGCGGGGGGGGGGGGGGGAACATATGAATGTACCAAAAAAATATTTTTTGCTTTGTCTCTTTCCGTGGAGAAAGTAGAGGACGCGAAATTACGGGAGGGTGATTATTAGAAGAGTTTCGGTCGTAACTTATGAAGGCCGCCATTAGGGCCTTCGGAAACATTCCGAGGGTCTTGCGAGCGGAAGAAATTCAATTACGGCATCCTCGTAAATACGATTTCGTAGTGTTGTCCTCACCCCCCCCCCCTCCCTTCCTGTGCCTTCCCCGCACACAATGCTCCAGCTCGCTCGACTCTCTCGCTGTGCTGTCGGTAGGTTGTTTTTGGGAATGCTCTCTCCAACGACAATGGGCAAAAGGAAACGGACCAACAGCAAAACGATATTTGTTTTTAGGTACGAATCTGGAAGTTTCTGAACAGCAATTTTTCGAAAAGGGGTTTACCGAATGATATTCAAAACTATTTACATGCTTGCCTCTCTATTAAATAGTCAATTTTATACGTACACACAAACAAGATGGAAAAATACAGGTTAATTTAAAAAGCGGTGGGGTTTTAAAGCGCTACAATTTTGGGAATACTGGACCTACTGCTCTTGAATGAAAGAGCGAGTTGCAAAGTTTCAGTTGGCTACTGCTAAATGCCTCTGTGTGTTAACGTATGTGTTCCACGCGTTATTTATTATTCAGTTAGTGAAAATAATGATCACGGGGGAAGTGATTTAGCACTTTATGATTGATCCCCTCTAGATCACCAAACTTAACACCGTGTGATTTTTCCCTTCAGAGACATGTAAAGCGTCATGTGTTTATACCCATCTCACCTGTTAATCTTGATGAACGAAAAATTTGGATCTCTGCAGAAATTGCTTCTGTAACTGTGAACTTGCTCCAGACACAGACTTCAAATCCATGGCTGAAATGCAGATTCAGAGGAAAAAGAAAACTGTAATCCGACTCTTGGAGTTTTTAAGCCTTCAACACCCAATTCCAACTTCTACTCTTTTACACCAAATCAGTCCACCCCATCACCACGACTCCGATTCCTAGAATTTTTGAGCCTCCAATTCCTACTCCTTTGCTCCAATTATAGTTCATATAATCCAACTCTTACTCCGACTCAGCTGTCATATCAGAAATGCTGACTTACAAGAAAAAAGACCCCACCCTGACTCTTGGAATTTTAATTATACTTCCACTCCTACTCTGATTCTTTTACTCCAGAAATCATTCCGATTCCGCAGCTCTACTCGAAATAAATATGACACCTGTTGGCTCGAGCCCTGAAGGGGGTCCGTGATTTTTAAAACTCTATCAAATAATAGAGATTTTTTCACAAATAATTCATTATTATTTTGGCATGCTTATAATAATGGATTTTTCTTTAGTTTTTTTTTTTAACCTTTTTAAAATAAATAAATTTCAATAAAGGTAAAAATCGCACGAAAAAGCAATATGCCTTTCCACGTTTTGATTTCAAGCAGCGAATTAGCAGAAGAAAAAAAAGGGAATATCGTTTTTTAAACATTATATTCAGCATGCTTTATGGGAATCTTTACATTTCTAGGTAATGCATCAGTCACAAATAAATATATTTTACAATTCCGCGTTCAAGTTTTGGTATTACTTAAAGTAGTAGAAAAATTAATTGAATTTAAGATGAGATTGCTTCTTTTTCTAATGAAAACGCAAAATCCTTCAGAAAACACAATATTTTCTATTAGAAAGAACCAAAACGCAATTTTTTAATTTATTAAAAATTTCATTCTAGTATTGAATAAGTTTAAAAATAAATTTGATGTGTTTCATATTATGTTCCATCATTAGTTTTTAAAATTAATGGTAACATTTATTAAAAACATGAGCTTTTTTTTTATGCGCCTCAAAAGAACAACAGTAATCCTATTTCGAACCGTTTCCGCTGCAATCACGCTAGAAGCTGTTTTCCGAACACGCTTTACTGCATTGCAGTAAAACAAACATCACATGAATTTATAGCATCTCACTAATGACACTTCCACTTAAATGAATATTTCCAGCTCTCATTTTTCTAATAAAATGCTGAGTGATGTTCTTCGGAACTGAAGTGAAATGAAGGATTCCCAAAAGAAATTAGAACAAAATTCCATTATCTTGAAATACGAATTTAATTCATTAACCCTCGTGCACTTACTTAAACTGTAAAAATAGCTATTAGTGCATTAATAAATGAATGTTATCACTTAAACGATTGCTTACATGTTTTGCGCTCCAGGCCGAAATACTAATGGGAAACAAAGATTGAGTACACTGATTCTAAAGCAGCTACTTATTTGAAAAGGAAAATGGGAAAAAAATGAAACAAAATGATAGAGAGAAAAACAAATATTCAGTTTCTTGGATCACGAAAATACGTCTGCAAGGGGAGTAAATAAATTATAAAAAAGAAAAACAATCAGCTAATGAAGACTACCGTGTCAAAATAATTCACAAATTGCAATCAAATTCGCGCTCGAAACACTTAGGTAATCAAAAAACAGCGGGCACTTAATGTTCCTCGCATAGATCCAGCATGAAAAAAAAGAGAGATTTTCAGAAAAAGCTGTCTGTTAAAAATGACTTTTTTAAAGATGTTCTCCTTTTTTCTCCCCTTCAGTAAATGATACAACCCCAGTTCGCTGTGAAAACCTTTTCTGCTAATAGAAAGCGAGAAAGTGTAGAGACATTTTGGGGGAAGCGAGGCCTACATGATCAAGATCTAAAGTGCAGAAGGGGATGGGGCAAGCAGACGATGTTGTATATTATTCAAATGTTACAATAGCTTCTCGAAAGTCGCTTGAGCTCCCCAACAAAGACAAATGGTCGAGGCTCTTATCTCTTCTGTGGCGCTGCAGAGCAAACGTCGCCAAGACATCGTTTGGTGTGATTTAATGCATCGCTGTTTTTTGCTCTTCTCCGATCTTCTCACCTCGGGTTTCGTTTCTGATTTTGTTGGCGAGTTTTCCTTTTTTTCCCCTGCCCCGAAGTGAATTCTCGGTTGCTTCTGGAAAAGCGCAGAAGCAGTTGCAATAACTTGGTAGTGTTGTGCAAAATGCGTGATGGGAAATTTAATTAGTACGACTTACTTTTCCATTACAGTGCGCAGTTGGTTCTTTTTATGTTGAAAAATGGATTTTTGGAATTTTAGTCGTTTAAGAAAAAACATAATTATGTCCCACAGATGTTCTCATGCTTTTAACATGAGACAACTGTTTGGATATATGGAACAGCATCGTGTAGACTATTAAGCCGATTGGGTACTTTACGTTTAAATCTATTTTCCTAATTAATAAAGTATTTAATTAAAAGAAGATATGGATGCAGAAGAAATCGGGTTAGTGGAACGGGACTAAGTATGTAAATACAGTTTTTAATATACGTGTAAAGGTGTTTGATGGGGGGGGGGGGGTAGGTAGATTAATGGGTACTTGTGAAATATGCATTTAAACGATGCATAAACAGCATTTGCATGGAATGGGATTGTTTCCGAAATTTTAAAAGCATTTTTTTTTCTGAAAGAGCATGCTTAAAAATACAGAATCTGACCATTTTTTTAAATAATATGAGGCAGCGAGAAGCAAAGGGATGTAAGTGGCAAAATCAAAACTTTGGAGATAACCAGTACACATGATAGGTGAACCTCTCCTCTGTCTTGGGGCAAAAGATGGTACTAGTAGCCCTGGTAGTTGCTGCTATACAGCATAATTTATAAAACAATTTTAATGAAAGCCTACCTCGGATGTTATCTTTAAACGCATTTTACTCAAAACTTGAAAATGTCCACTTACATCCTTTTGCTTCTCACTGTCTCATACGAAAAAGTTTAATATTTTTAAAAAAGTTATTTTTATCGGTGCGCAGATTCAATTTTATTTTTTACGCCTCTGTACATGACATCACAAGTGATAAAATGCCATTAGCGCTGAGCGCAATATTTAATTCGCATCTTTACTCACATGTACTGGAAACGATATAGTAGATAGAAAGCGTAGAGCTCAATATTTCATTAACTTAAGAACTATAATAAGCTGAAAACGAGGAAGACAGCAAGCGTCAGCATTCCGTGCACCAGTGCAGTACGCGCCAAAGTGCATCACTTGTGGCGTCATAAAGACCAAGCCTTGTTTGAAAAATCGGACATTTTAACAAATTAATTGAAAATTTAACATTTTGAAAATAAGACTCTCCTCGCTCCTTTTTTTTTTTTTTGGTCCTTCAATCAACTTCAGTGACTATAAGTTGTACTTTTGACTGGTGGAAAGAATCCCATTTGAATTCACTGGTAATGAGAACTGCACTAACTTTTCTGTTACATGAGATTTATAATAAAAATGCTTCTACGAAGTGGACGATTGCGCAGTGTACAGTTGTTTGACTTGTTGAGAAAATAATTTTTGCCAATATTGCTCTAATGCGCTCGCATTTAAAACGTGGAAATGCGAGCGCATTAGAGCAATATTGGCACAAAACAAAATATATTCAAAGAGAAAAAAAATTGTTTTGTACCTTTTAAACTTTGGGGTGTCGAGAATATTATTATTGTTATTAAAAAAGGAAATACTCATAAAAGATCAGAAAGTAAATTTCAGATACGTGGAAATGTGAATGAAAAACATTAACAGTGAAAATATTAGGAGTGGTACGAATTGAATTCAAAGCGAAAAAACTCTTAGGTACACTTTTTAAACTAGGTTTTTTCAGAAAACTTTTTCTTTTAACTTCCTTTCTTAAAACAATTAATTTTAAAAGGACACCTTGAACAAGTATGTCTCCCGCGTGAAACACTTCATTAAGAAGATATTATAAACATGGACAAAGAATTTTGGAAAAAGATGGACATATTGAAATATATTTTGTTGCATGATCCTACTGCTTCATTCTATTCATGTACTCATCTTATATGGTGGAGTTACTGCCGAAAATAAAGGCTACCAACGACTCTTTTATTTACTTATATATTTTTTTAAAGATATCTTTAAAAAAATGAAAATTTAGCAATTGGGGTAAAATTTTTATGTTAGAATGTCACTCAATGTTGCTGAAATGCACATCAGTTAAAAATTAACAGATCCCATCTTCCTCTAACCCTTTCAACAGTTTGATCAAAATCCTTCTCTTTCTGTTTGCTTTCGAATTGGTTGTGCTCCCGTTTTTGAGTACACAACCGTCAAACCACCGGTTGGATCATCAGGTTTCTCTGGAGCATCACCTCGTACTCGAGTGTTCCAAACAATGTGCACTCAACCCCTTTATCCGATTGGGCGTCGGCTGAAAAATCTTTTCGGCTCTCCGACGCTCTTTGCGCCCGACGCGTGAGGCGAAATTGATTGCACGGGCAGGAAGGCGTTAACTACCCGGGGCGCACTGATTGGCCGCTCGTCTGTCGCGTCCTCATGAAGATGAATTCGGGAAAAGAGCTTGTTAGCGCTTCTACGCGCCAAAGATTGTCACTCGTGATTCCTGAAGAACAGAGGATGATCTTCTTCTTGCTTCTGTTTATATACATATACATATACATATATATATATATATATACAACATAAGATACATTTAAGAGCATATTTTAAATATAAATTCAAAGACATTGAAAAAATATGAAAGAATAGCTACTAAAGTGTACTGTAATCCCAGCGCAAAGCTGCTGGAAACAAAAACAGTACAAACATATTCACGAATAAACAATCTAAATAAAATTGAAGATGCAAAAAGTAAGAACATCAAAATGAAACAGGGACCGACACTTTCTCAAGGGCTAAACCGGTGCCTAAGTTCACAAGGCCCTTTCTGTTTAGCAAGAGGGAAGGTCCCAATAACTTGCTACCCTCCCCTAGAACTTAGGGACCTGTCCTCCCCTTGAGAAAGTGTCAGTCCCTGGTTCACCTTGTTTCATTTTGATGTTCTTGCTTTTTGCATCTTCAATTTTATTTAGATTGTTTATTCGTGAATGAATATATATATATATATATATATATATATATATATATATATATATATATATATATATATATATATATATATATATATATATATATATATATATATATATATAATCTTTCTGAAGCCATGTTGCACTGAACTTTTCAATTAAATCTGGAAATAATTTGTCTGGTGCCTAAAATTTTTCTAGGCTCCTAAGATTTAGAAATGTATGTATTATACAAATAGTGTCGCTACAGGGGGACGGTCCACCCCTGGTGACACAAAAAAATGTGTTTAAGCGTTTATGCAAAAACATGTTTTTTTTTTACCTTGAAACTTTTACCCAATGTTTAAACAACATGGCATTTTTCAAAAGCGATAGCATTACCACCTGTTGTGGTGAGGGAGGGGAAAGTTGTACAATGTTATTTCTTTCCGGATGTTGAAGCCTAAAATGTATCTAAGAACTTATGAAAAATAAATATTTTAAATGATACAGAATTTAACAAACTCATTAGTATCCCTATTAGGGGAAAGGGAGGCTGCTGTGTCACGTTGTATGGAAAGTGACACCCAAAATGTCTCTAAGAGCTTTTTTTTTATTTTAATTTCCCCACTTTGTTTTAAATAATATAAAAACTATTAAACCTAGTAGTATCACTCCTACAGAGGGAAGAGGGGTTACCTGGGTGTCACTCTTCTGAGGGTTGACGCTCAAAATGTGTCTAAGAACTTATGAAAAACATACATTCATCTTTTCATAAATATTTTTCCCAATATTTTAAATTATGTAGAATGTACCAAACGCAGTAAATCACTACAGAGGCGAGAAGGGAGTGGGTGATTACACCAGGTGATATCCTTCTGGGTAAGTGACCCATAAAATCCTCTAAGAGCGTATGAAGACATGTATACTCAAAATCTGCCCCAATATTTTACAGTTTCTTGAAACCATCAAACACAGTCGCATAAGTAGCAAGCGCGGAGCGGGTGCATCAGGACGAGTATGGGATTCGGATTTCTCAGTAGACACTAATGTTACATTGTTTGAGCTCTTCATACTAAAGAAAATAATGTTTTAATCTATAGAAATAAAATAGAGGAAAGATTTTTTTAGCCAAAATCATTCAGACAAAAAAAAAAAAAAAAGTTTGTCCAAATTGAATCATTCCCTTTAAAGTTATTAGGGGGAAACCACGGCCATTTCTAGGGGGTGCAAAGGGCGTATACACTCAAGTTTTACTGGAAAACAGCAAATACCATGCCTACTCAAAGGAAAAAAAAAAATTCAAAGTCTGGGGGAGGGGGGCCAATTTATCCCCTTAATGGCGGGCATGGGGAGGAAGCAGGCACATAAACAGCAGTAATGTGAGTTGTATCTTAATGACAAATGCATAGGACGTCATCTTTTGCCTAGCAAAGAGTAAAATTAATATTATTTTTTCGTGAAAACGATATGAATCACTAAATTTAAATCGCTAGAATATTAATATGAAAAAATATAAACATTTGCAATTGCTTGAGTTTCAAACTGCCAATTTTCGAAACACTTCTGCATGGCACGGACATAAAAACTTAAAATTACCTTCAGTTTGGAGAAACTTCTTAAATCCATCTTTTAACTAATGCAGAAAATAAAATATAATAATGGACAGTTTTCATTTATTTGAAAGCCTATTTTTCTTGCAGACCCTTTTCTTGTTTATTGTACTAATCGATTAAAATAAACAAGAAAAATCAGAAAACGCAGCTTTCATCGTCACAGGGGCATTATAAAAGCACATTTCAGCCTCTTAAACGTTAATAAGCTTAATAAATTCTCCTTGATTATAGGTTGTAAACGCGGGACTTCAAATTAAATGTACGAAGCGGTAGCGCAGAGAGCGACGAAAGCTATAAATCACAATGATGCACAACATAGGAAAGTCGAAACTGGCATTTTCTGGCTCAGTAAACAAGCGCATGCGCAGTTGTGATGCTCGTCGCATTCTTAGATACTTATTTGCGTTAATTTTTACGCTCTTCTGCTCATCGATGGAGAGTAATGACTTCGGAACCTCTTAACGACTTTATTTTATCACATTTTTATCGACAACAAGATTTTAAAAGACGAGATTTCTCGCTTCGAGGCATTGTTTGAGTAGTATAATTTACTTATAATTATGACAAAGCATATTGTGTCTGGATCCTAAGTTGTCTCCCTGAATGTGATTGATGAAAGTATACTCAGCATACTCCGTAAAAATTACACTCCAAATTCAAACGAAGACGTTCGTTTGCAGAGATGAGCTTAATTCATCACTATTCAAGCGTGTTGTAAATTTTGTAAAAGTTTTCTCAAGCGTGGCAACATTAAGATATCATACGAAATGTCGCACTGAATCATTTGGGAATGACGTTTTTAAATTTCGGAATAATATGCATGATTATCTGGTCATAATTTGAGAAAATTATTTCTGAAAATGAATTGGGGAATTTCTTTGATGGAAAAGAAGTTTTAAGTTATTGATGTAATTATTTAAGATTGTTATTTAAGGTTGTTATGTTTTAAACAATAGATGCGAAAAGTTGAAGTTGACATTCATTCTAAACTAGCTGATATGTGCGAAGCCTTTGTTCTTCACAGTAGAAATTCAAAAACTCGATTATTTAAGTGTCAATAAGTTTTTAAATAACAGCTAAAATGTGACTTGCTTGCTTATTTTTAGAGAATTCAGCTGAGGAAAATTCAAAAACTACAACAACTTTTCTGGCTTTTCGGAGGCTCAATCCCATAACCTTCGTGTTATTAGTATGTCACTCTTGCTAACTGAGCTAATGGGCCACCATCTCGGGATGCTGCACACTAAAGCAATGCATAATTTAGTGTAGCAAAACAAATTGAAATCGATGCCTCTGTTTTGGTTAAATATTTTTAAAAAGTTATACTGCAATTTGCTACGTTAAAATTAATACTTTGTTTCCTGATTTTAATAACAACAGAACTGTAGTTCAGAAACCTGAAAATGAGTTTAGATTATATAAAAAAAAAATAATTTAGCTTTAAAAAATGTAATATTATTTACGGACAGCCCTTTTTAGGAAATTGCAAAAATACGCTCAGATATCGGGCTGACTGTCTAAACTGTTAACACTAATACCCCAAGGTATTAAGACACGACACTACCCGTTTTTAAAGATACCAAATGCTCTATTTTTAAAATTAGAGATAACTAGTACAATTAGAAGGATTCTTGATTTCTTTCGGGCTAGGAAAATAATTAAACAGTTATCATAAAGTAACATTTTACACTGAAATTTTTGTGAAATCAAATCACAGAAATTAATATTAATCAACAAGAACAAAGAAATGTTGATTAAAAAATTGCTTTCTATCTGTACAGTATCTACAAACATACAGAGTAACTATGACAATGTTTAAAGACTAGGAGACAAATTTCATGAATAGCATATCTGTTATCAAGAATCTACTGAATTTCAAAACCTTTTTTATTTTCTTGATTTTAACTCGGAGAAATCTGGAAAACGCGTAAAAAGGAAAAAGTAATAACAATACTTAAGAAGAAATGAAGTTGCAAAGGAACGGAACACTGGAGTTGAACCGTTTACTAATCTGTAAAATGCGTTTGTTTCCTTTGGATTAATATCTGAAAAAGGTTTTTTCACAATATAAATGAACAAAAAAAAGCGAGTTAAAAGCTGTATTAAGTACCTAGAAGCAAAAGAACTTTCAGTTACAACTTTGAAACTTAGGAGAGTAGGAAAAAAAAGTTCTTCTTGAAAAAATTCTTGTTTCAATTGTAAAACAAAGCCTTATACAAAATTACAAAAGTTATAAATTGGAAGAAGAAAAAAAGAGTGTTTTGTTAAGACATTTGTTATGGGCTATTTACAGAGTTTCATTTATTTTCTTCGTATTTCTTTTCACTTAAAAGTTGTTTTTTTAATGAAAAACAATGTTCACGTCTGCTGCTTGAATGAGGGTTTTGTTATGTAATATCCATTATTTTATTACATTGAATGATTTTGTACACTCCACTTTTTTACAATTCTTTTGCCCATAAAAATACCTTATTTTTTCTTTTGGTAATAAAGAAATGTTTTACGAATGAAGAGAAAAAATACAGATTTTCTTTGAAATAATAAATTATTATGTTTTTGAACAGTAGAACGGTGAAGGGCTATTTTTTTTGCTGCAATATTTTTTTTTTTTTTTAACGTTTTTGGCATTTAAGTTTTCTATTAGCTATACAGCGAAAAACTAATTCACTGCAAACTGATCCGGTTAGTAGTAGAAAATGTTGACAATAAAAACCAATTTATATTTTTAAAGACACTTTTTATTTTTATATTATATGATTACTTCATTCAAATTTCGAAAAACAGAATATTTTCTCTATGGAAACACAAATGTTCTCCTGAGAAACTACTAACGTACTCGTATTAGGGTGCTTCGTTATGGTTAATTTTGTTGTTATTATAAAGAATTCTATGAAGCTTTAAAAAATCTATTATAAACATGCGGATGAAATGATATTTTAATCGTCGATTGATATGCGTTCAAAATCTCAATTTTCATACTGTTACTAGCTGCATCGCCTGACTTTTGCACGGTCTGCCTCGGAAATAAAAGTTATGTCAAGTGACGCCTGTTCAACCCTCAGGCTTGAACAAAAAGAAAAGAAAAAAAAATCAGTAAAGTTTTGCGGCAGTTTGCGGAAAAGTAACAAAAAAGTAAACATTTTAAATCCCCCGATTACAGGAAAAGCCTTTGAAACAAAATCAAGAATTTTACTTCTACATTTTCGAGAAAAAAAATGGCAACATATCTTTCGTCTGAATGATTTTCTTCATGCTGTAAATTTTAATAAAAGCATTGATGCGGAAAGTTGAAATGAAGCACTGAAAAATAATTTAAATGAGGGAAAGCCTTCGAAAAATAGGGATTTTATGTCGAAATTTAAGTGTCCTAATTGATTCGCAACTCCAGCGAACTATGGGGGGCACTGCAGTCACTGTCTAATGGCGGACGAAAAAACTAAAACAAACGAAGAAAATGCTAATAAGTCTAGTAAACTTTGTTCGTATGCATGATTTTTTCGCTTTATTCTTTTTAAATTTATTTTCAAAGTATTGTTGATATTCTGGCCCACGTAGAAAGAAATGAGAATTCAAGAAGCATTACTAAACGTTAGAAATTAATGCAAAATACGCAGTTCGTAGTTCTAAGCAGCCATTTCCACGATGTTGAATTCGATATTTATCAATTCTTGATAAAACTAAATAATAATTGTGGCCTGACAAGAATAACAATTAATACTAGAAAATTTAAATTATATGACATTACGAATTATTGTCAAAAGAAGATGATACTTCCTTGCCTTGCTTGGCTAGCGCTAATTGTTTTGCATTTGTAGCTGAGTTATTTTTCTCAAATTGCCGAATCGTTTCATTTTAAATTTTTCTGTTTGGTATGTTTCTAATTTCTGAGTTATGATTTAATTATGTCATGCTATACAAATCATCAACAAAATTCTCACGGATATATGGTGGTAGTTTTCTTTTCAATTGATCTACCATTATTTCTTTTTACTTATCGAATTCTGTAATCTTTCTACCATTTTATTCCACTCATGATAAAAAATAAAAATGGTTTAACTAACATGGGCGGAATCTCGCCAAGGATACTTAGCTCGCACAATATTAAAACTATAACCCTAAACAAATTTGGCGAAACCTTTCAGCTGAGAATAAAAGCAACAAAATAAATTCTTTCTCGGTTAAACATTTTTCATTTCGTTCTACGATAATATATTCAAGAAAAAATTTTGCATACTGTCTATTCCAACTAAATGCTGCTGTAAAATATGGTTTGTTAAATTAATTTAAGATTAAAAAAAAAACCCATATTCTTACAAATTCACACAAAACAATAAAATTTTTTACCTGGTATAACGTTATCCAAGTTTGCTAATCCAGAGTTTTCTGGTGTTAACGCGCTTTCACCCTTTCTCAATCAAATCACTTTTTAGAGAAAAATAATGAAAACTAACATTATTTTGAGGAGCTCGAATACTTAATGTTGCTGAAAGCAATCCAAGACACATCGAATGCGTTAATAAATACTCAGAACAAACTGCCTATGTTTAAGTCAACAGACATACGTGGAACGCAATGTGGCAATGTTTTAGTGTTTTCTGCAGTTTTGTAAATCACCGCAAGGTAGCGTATTCGAGTGCTGAAGTTGCGAATAGTTTTTAATTGATATATCCGCTTATTATTATCGGAAGATTATGTTAAATAGCCACTTGAAGACGGGAAGATTACGAATCCATCGGTACCTGGTTCGATGGTCAGTTCACTGTCGTTCGGGAGAAGAAGCTTGGACATACATAGATACATAGGTACATACATAGATACATAGGTACATACGCTCAGTTTTTAATTATATATGATCGTGAAAACTTACAACTGTGCATTTATATTTGGAAATGAGGACAGTTATTTAAATACCAATCTATTCATTTCACTAGCTCGTTTATTACATTGCTCGTCTAGTCCGCCCAGATTATTTCATGTGTTAATAGCTCATTTTATCCATTGCTCATTTTTCTGCGCATCACATGTACAGTAAAATGAAGCAAGTTAATTTACTAAATTCTAGAGACATATATAATTAAACATTTCTGGACAATCATTTTTAAAAAATCTTTTGATTTTATATTGGCAAAGAAAAGCATTCTTCCATTCAAGTTCCAACAGAGTCATTTTAATATCTCTTGTGCATATACTAGAATTTATATTCTTCTTGAATATTATTTCTATTAAATTTTTATTTAACAGAAACAATTTTATAACAGAAAATATTATTATTTCTATTATTTCTATATTCTTATTTAAGAGACGGTGCATTGCATTTGGTGTCAGTGCTCAAACTTATACTCAATCTCTTTGACATTTTAACCGTTTTGCATGTTCCCTGGAATTTGTATGAACTAAAAATATTTTTTCATAGTGAAGTCGCGACTTATTCGTTTGAAAACTTTCGACATTCTTGCGAATTTTCAGTTGGAGGGAATGTCAGTACTTTTTAGGTTTTAGTATATAACTTTTAACAGTATTTCTTTTCAAACATTCTATTTCTGTCGTATTTTTTAACGAATAATATTTTTACTTCCTTTTACAAAAAAGGAAGTAATGTATTAGCGAAAAATTTTTCACTTAAAAATCGGCCTTAATTTCCATTTTTCTCATCCCCGAATGAATTTCGATTTTTTCTTTTCTTTTTTTTTTTTTTTTTGACCCGATTACATGTGGATATATGCCTAGGAACGTACAGACACCCGAAATATCCATTTTGACGACCCCCGAGTTAATTACAACGAATTTTCTCGTGACGTCCGTATGTAGGTATGTATGTGCGTATGTGTGTTATGTGCGTATATATCTCGCATAACTCAAAAACGGTATGTACAAGAAAGTTGAAATATAGTACATAAACTCCTAGTGGGGTCTAGTTGTGCACCTTTCCCTTTGGTTGCATTCGGATGCTCCTAAGGTGGTCTTTTGCCCCTTTTTTGGGGGAATCATTGTTAATTTCGATGTAAACTCAAGTTGTGTTATAAGTTGTCGGACACTTGGCGATATATCGCCAGTCTTATGGTCGCCATGTTTTGTCGCCAACTTGGCGACAAATTTGGCTTTTTTTTAAAATCTGGTTTTGATTTGGCCACTGTTGGTGATATTTAGAGAGTAAACAATTGAATCACATTAAAATTGCCAATAATGCGGAGATGACATTAAATTGTAGTAAAAGGAAATCATGTGATGCATACATCAGCTCGTTCATGCATTTTTTGAACTCTTTATCTTCAAACTAACAGTAATTTCTGTAAAAATACCAACGCTTATTGCTTTTATTATATTGTTCGATTTTAAGCATATGATAGAGCTTGGATGTACGACAAAACACTGCTTTCTGCATAAATTCCCAATATATATATATATATATATATCTTCGATCATTTCGCAGAATTTATATCAGTTGGAACTAAAGTTTCTTAAACCATTTTTAAAACATATATTAAAACATTTTTACTTTTTGGTAATCTGTAAAATTATCATTGGCAGAAAAATTAAGCAACCGGATTAATTTTTAACCCCCAAAAATGTATTTTATTCCATACAAATGAATTTGGATACTTTTGACACCTTAAGCAGTCTTCAGATTTCACATGTATAGGAGGGATGGTAACATGAGGGTAAAACCTGACAGTTTAAGTAGCATAATGAGAAGCAAAGTGACATATAATTAGTTTTTCAAAATGAAAAAAAAAATTGTTTTGAAAACAACAGTACATAAATAGAAAGCAATGTATCAATTTTTTTTTAATTGAAATATTATTTTTCACTTTTGACTGTATAGTCCTGCCATCAATAAAAAGGGAAAATTATTACTTTCTATCAGAGTGGGGGAAAATGATAGTTAAAAAATATTTTTAATGAAATATTGTTTCATTATTGAATTTGTTCATTTGTAAATGAAAAATGATTGAATAAGAATGAATACTTAAATAAAAATAAATATTAAAATTAATAATTTGATTGAAAAATAGATGAGTGAAAAAATACAGAATGAATTAGAAACTAGTTAATGAATAAATGAAAAAGTGGATGAATAAATGAATGAATGTAAATGTTGATGAAAGAATACGTTAATGTAATAAACGAATGAATAAATAAATGAGATGAGCATTTTCGCTTCTGAAGCTCATTTTGACTTGCATGCACGT
The DNA here is from genome assembly GCF_026930045.1 of Uloborus diversus. Lineage (NCBI taxonomy): Eukaryota > Metazoa > Arthropoda > Arachnida > Araneae > Uloboridae > Uloborus > Uloborus diversus. Next base: position 154,670,718 of record NC_072737.1, read on the forward strand.
CACTAATTGTTCTTGTAAATAAATGCTTCACTGAAAATCCGTTGGTCTCAATATTTGAAATGTGAAGAAGAACTTAACAATAACAATAGCAAATATCAATTAACAAAAACCTTGTGATGTACCAAAATGCATTAAAATTTGAGCATCAAGTTTTGATAAGGGCTTGTATTAGCATATAATTTTTACACGTAACTTATTTTTAAACTATATTTAATTACATGTTGTGTAACGCAATTAAAATACTTACAAATAGGTGACATTGCAAACAAAAAATGTCAGCATTTAAATTTCTTTATAATTTCACTTTGAGTTTCTATTACGTTTAATCCCCCCCCCCCCAACTTTTAAAAAAAAAATTATTAAAATATTTTTAAGAACGAAATGCTACTACTTTTTAAACTCCAAACACATTGGTATCTTCTTTTTCAAGAGTTCTTTGAAATTCACATTTTCTAAAAAACTGAGAGATAAGCAACGATAAACAATGGTTAAAATATACTATTCTAACTACAAAACTATCAAATTACTCATCCAAATGAAGCGTAATTTTTAAATAAACCCTCTCTGCCACGCACTAAAGCAAACCTAAAATGGATCTTAAGAAAAGAGTCACGAAATAAAATAAAACTCTGCAGAACTACGGGAGATTTAAAAGTTAATTCCGGAGGGATTACAGCTTTACCACAGAGCAGCGTTCCAACAATGCAAATGATTGCGAAGATTTTGCGAATTCCTTGAGCAGACAAATACTCAAGTAATAATAATAAAAAAAAAATCACATCAGCATTAGAAGCTAGGCTTGTCTTTGTTTCACAGGTTTCAAAGCCTCTAATTAAGAAAAGAGCAAATTCTTTTTCGCTTCGACCGTATTTGTATTTTAAAACCCCGTTAAGAATTTATACAATTCAGTCCTCTTTTTTTTAGCTCATGTTTTTATTCTTTTTCAATAGAAATTTAAAATTATTCTTTTGTTATCAGCCGGAGTACGATTGCTACTTTTTTTTTGTTTGTTTGTTTCACATTGTATGTCACCATTACGCAGTTTATAATCCTAATTTAAATTATTTTTCTTTATTTCTTTTTTGGCAATGAAAGAAATTATTTTAAACGAAGGCTTCTTTGCGTTACCCAGATTTGCTTTAGTTCTCCCAAAAGAACATGTTTTCGAAGTCTCTTTTTTCCCTGAGAATTCCACTGGGATGAAGGATTCTGAGCTCTTTGTTTAGAACGATTCGAATGTAAAATCTTTCAAAATCAAAGTGGTTCTTTTTTTTTTTCACATAAAAGATGTTATTGCCAAGGGTTTTGTCTAATCCTTCATAATGCGGCGATATTCAATAGCCTAAACAAAACATTGAAAATAGGTTTTAAATGTAAAAGCTATTGAATTGTTTATTTTTTTGCAATGTTATTCTTATCGAGTCTGGCTTAGACGTAATAAGTTATTTTTCGAATAACTTTAGAGTACTTACTACTAATTTTTAATCTTTCTTTGTAAATGATAAACAGAAATGTACTCGTCGAGGAGAAAAGTTAAGAAGCTTTGTCGAATTAAATAAGCCTTTGTTTCTAAACAAACGCTGAACAGTTCGTATTAATCTTTGTTGCTTAAGATGCATTGTGGAAATGTTTAGATTATTCAAATGAAACAAGCATTATTTTTGAGGCTAATGTATGTAAACATCTTTTTGAGTATGTTTAGAGTTCATGTTTCAAACATCATGCTATTTAAAATTAAATATGTTGGTTTTAAAATCTTGAAAACAATCTGTGACAGTAATAAATTAGTCTATTTTCAATTAATATAAGTTATAACGTAATTTTGAATTAAATTTTGTCTTTTAAGTTCCGCTTTGAATCTTGTCGATCTCATCTGGAACCGACTTAATTGCATTTCTAAATCATTTATTTATAAAGCATGCAAAACATTAAAATATCTTTTCAAAAAATCTTTGAATGCTAATTTAAATTCTAGTAATTTGATAGTTTATTTTCTGATTACTATATAATTAATTTGATTTAAAATGATTGCGACATCGTTGCGAATATCAACAAAGGTGAGTTTGAAATTATAGTACAAATACTGCCGCAAAATTTTTTAAGTATGCCAGAATTGTTCCATGCAAATTGAATATAACTAATGATTCAGCTTCAGTATTTAAAGTTTATTTTGTGTATTACACTAATTTATGAACACTTACCATGATTTATTTTTACTGTTAGATTTTTTAGCTGTTTATTCATGAAAAAACATTCAAATAACAGTAAATAATTTCGCAATTGGTTTTTCAATTTGCTATTTGTTTAAAGTATCGCAGTTAAAAATGTTTTTGATCATATTGTGACGCTTTTGTTTAAAAACTAAACACGAGTACCTACAGGAAATGACGGAATTTTCTTCAACTTTGGGTTACCAGTACTGTTGCTGATTCAAAACATTTATCCGTTAATGTTTCGACACTTTTTTGAGCATTTAAAGATTGCTTATTGTTTTCTTTGCAACCGGAAGAAGCGTCCGTTCCTTTATCAAAACCATCCTTTAAATATGAAGTCGTAAGGTATGTTATCTCTTCGAGAATGCCTGGCAGCTATGGATCAAACCAGAAGCCAAATAACTTTAATATTCACAAGAAACTCATTTTGACTGGTCTCATCTTTGTAGGTCTGTAGTTAATGGGGAGATTAATTTTAAAAGTAATTAACATTCTCCCCCAAATTTTGTGGCAAAGACATACTAGCACATTACAAATTTGAATACCAATCAAACGAATTGATTTTTTTGGAATAAGGTGGAATTTGTTTGGAGCTTTTAAGTTAAAACTGGAGATATGAATGTTTTAGCTCAAAGTTGAAAGGATTTTCGCAACTCAAACCACTAACTAGTTCTTTTTCTTTTGCGAAAGTTATAACGACTTTTGCAGCAATAAAAAAATAGTAGAAAAATTATATCTTAAAACACTATTGCTTTAATCAAAACAAGATGTCTATAAAGTAAGAAAAAACAACGTCAAAAAAAGCACAAATTGCCAATTACAGTAGACACGTGTTTCGGCGTTACAAGGAACACCTTTTTCAATGCAAAGAATAATGAGCTTATGGATGAAAAGACATCCGACAAAAGCCAAGAGCAGATAAGCATGCAGCTTAAAAGATAAAAATAGCGGATTAGCCAAACACCAATGAGAAAATTATAAACCGATCAGGAACTAATGGGAGTGCAAGCAAAGGCTTAGGTACAGTAAACCCAGAAAGAAAGATATCAAATGGACAAAGACTAAGCCGAAGCTTAAACAAAAAGAAAATGTCAGTAACCGTGAACTGCAAGAAAGAAGAAGCTGAATGGAAGAAAAAAACACCACGAAATAAAATAATCAGAAACAAAAATATTCGGAAAAAGGAAAATATAAAGATTAATAGACGAAAAAAGGGGGGATGTCAACCAAGACAAAAAAAGGTAAAAATAAACAAAGGAAGATAGATTTAAAAAAGGGGGGGGGGGTGGGGAAAGGACAATATTAAAGATATGGGAGACAAATGTTGGAAAAATATGGAACTGCTTTAAGATTATTAACTATGTTAGAACTGTTCTTCAAAATATGAAAGAATTCCCAAAAGTCAAGATTGGGGCATTTTTGAATAATCTGATAAGAGTTAAAATCAAAAGAGTGATTCGAATCCCAACGATGTTGAGCAATGCTAGATTTATTTAATTGTTGTTTTTTCAAATAATTTTGATGCTCATTCAAGCGAATTTTTAAAGCACGCCGAGTCTGTCCAATATAGGCAAGTTTACAACTACAGTTAATTCTATAAATTCCACAACAATTAAGAGGATGAATAGGATCTTTAAGAGAAGAGAATGAACGTTTATTACACCACCTGGAATTGGAAACGTTTTAGAATCTTAGCAACTGATAGCTTACAGATGGAAATAATGACAAAACAACCAAATTATTTCTGATGAAGGTTCGGTTAAGAACATTAGTTTGGGATTTACTTTGAAAGTTTTTTTTAAATGGAATCAATCAAAGTTGGCGGATAGCCTCTAGCAATTGCCACAGCTTTAAGATAATTAAGTTCCACTTTAAGAAGTTCCGATTCTGCCCATGAATTATGTGGAATTGGCAAATGTCCAGTCAAGACGAGTCTATCTGAATGAGAGGAAAAATTAAAAAAAGTTGATGAGCGTGTTTCGTTCATTTGAATGTGACTCTGCCTAATTTAAATGCTAACATACATCTGCAAAAGCTGGCATCCTTGATAACAAATTGATGCGCCCATTTCCTCCTGTAAACCTAATGTTTGACTTTCCATTTAATCGGTGGTCCGGAAGCAACTTTTAATTACAAACATTAAAATTACTGAGTGCATTTATTTTTGTCACGAAATTTTGAACTTAGATTGCAAACTTAATGAGTTCAATTAAAAGGATTTCGCTTCACGAAGAGAAATAACTTCAACTTAGGAGCATTTACCTTATTATTTATAGCACAAAACTAAAAGATAAAGCTTCAAACAAAATTCATTATCATCATTTGCGCAGGAGGAGGTAATTCCTTTTTCAATTAAAAAATCCTTTAGAAATCTTTTCTATCCACACAATGCCCCATCACTTCACGAAAAGTCTCTGGTTTCCATCCCTAGAATAAAAAGGAAACAAAAAAAAAAAAAGTGAATTGCTACCAAATGTTTGACTATCGCAACCCTTTCTCTGTACCCTTTCATCGTTCAGCCTTCAAGGTCATTAATAACCCTAAAATTTTAAGGGGTAGGGGACCTTTTTTTCTCCGATTAGCCATTAAACATTAGCGTGATTAACAACACGATGATGGTGATTCATCCATTCTAAGGAGTTGGGGATTTAGAAAAAAAAAAAAAGAACAAAAAACGAGGAGGGGGGTAGCGGGATCGATTTTTTTCTCTGTAGCACGTGGGGCTCGTGCCAGTGCCCCTGGGTGAGGGAAAGAGTGAGAAAAAAAATGCAACAGCAACCCCGTAGGTTGAAGCTATTGTCTCTCCCTCACCCCAGAGGGCTTCATAAAAAATCGGTTCCCCGACCCCAGGGGGAGTTATGGGGATGTTATTGATTCTTTGCAGCACGCGACACTTAGTAGAACGTTTCGGCTTTCTCAGGACGAACTCTCTCCCGTCTCGCTACTTTACAGCTGTTTTCATGCCAAAACTTGTGACGTGCGCACCGGAATAATCGGCCATGAACTTCGGTGTGCAAAGATGTGGGTTCTTCAAAACTGATTTTAATCGGTATTGTACTTAAAAGCGGGATTGCTAAATCTATTTGCATGGATGGGGCTGTTTTACGCATATATGCGTAACATATGCACTTTATACCCGAAATTTTAAACTTTGACTTTTAATTTTTTATACATTCAAAATAAAACAAAGGAGGAGGCGTGCGGTCTCGCCGGCAGCACGTCCAAATCATTATCTTTCAAGTACTGTTTGACCACAGATTCTATGGAATTGGCAAACGTCCAATCTGAATGAGGGGGGAAAGTAAAAATTTGATGCGCGTGTTCCGCTCATTTGAATAAAACTCTGTTTAGTTTAGAGGCTAACATGCATCAGCAAAAGCTGACATCCCTAAAAAATAATAGATGTGTCGATTTCCGCCTGTAAACCAGATGTTTGCCTTTCCATACAATCCGTGGTTGGACAGTACAAAACTTGTTTTTTGAATTTTGCTACTTCATATGATGATACTTAACGGCTCGTTATATTTGGACAACACTTGCCAAAGCTTGATTTACCATCCCAGTTCCCGTTTTATCTCAAAAGCAAAGCATAGAATGAAAATTGAAAATTATTTTAAAAGCTTTGCTTAAAATAATTACAAACATTTGTTTGTTAACAAACGCAAGATAACAACAGATAAAAAGTTTAAATCATCGAGATTTTATGGTCATTTTCCAACAATTAAAATCACGTGAAATACGCAGACGACATTCCATTACGATTTATCTTTCTTATTGTTGCATTAACAAAAATATTTTTATTCGCAAAAAAAAAAAAAAAAAAAAAAAATCAACACCTCTTGGAGCGATCGGCGTCAAAATTGAACCAAAGCCTGCTTACATATGGATTCACATATATTCCAAATTTCAACCAGAACGTAGCATTACTTCTTGAGATAGGGCACTCAAAATGGAAAAAAAGAACGGGTGATTGCGCTACCCCCTTTTTAGCTGTTGACACAAGAATAAAATCAGTTCTTATACCCACTAAGGGCTACTTGCCGATAAATTTTTGTTTGATGCCGTTCATTATTTCTTGAGACATAGCAGTCACAATTGACGACAAAAAAGTTCTATAGTTCAACCCCCGTTTGAGCTATTGACACCAAAATCCATTCAGCACCTGTACCTGTTAGGGGCAACATGTGGACCAAATATTGTTTGATTCCGCCTGTTACTTCCTGGGGAGTAGCAGGCACGCATAACTCAAGAAACGTCCCATTGCTCCACCCTCCTTGGAGGAATTCGCCCCAAAAACCAATGCGCACAAGTTCCCATAGGGGCATTTATGTGTACCGAATTTCGGTTGATTTCAGGCGGTAGTTTTTGCTGTAGAGCGGCCAAAAAAAACTGGTCACACACATACGTGACACATACACAGAGACAGGCAGACATGGACTCAGCACGTCTAAAAACTTTCGAATCCTTCGAAATTCGAAAATTTTCACAAATCTAATACTTTCTTCTCTATATTAGACATAGAAGAAAGTAAAAAAGGGATGCATTTAATGGTATAATAATAATAATAATAATAATAATAATAATAATAATAATAATAATAATAATAATAATAATTATTATTATTATTATTATTATTATTATTATTATTATTATTATTATTATTATTATTATTATTATTATTATTATTATCATTATTATTATTATTATTATCATTATCATTATTATTTTATAAGTTTTTTGCATATTATTAAATTTTTTCTTATTTTATTATTATTACTATTATTATTATTATTATTATTATTATTATTATTACAAAGGGAGGCGTAAAAGAAATAAAACAATAAGATTTAGCATTATTCATAGCAAAAAACTTTCATAAGTATATTAGACAATAAAAAATTATACTTTTATTACTAAATTGTTATTATTCATTGTCTGCTGAATTTGAATGAATATAAGTAAGAATGCATGTAAGTAAGAATGTTTATAATCAAGTTAAGATTTCTCCAATTTACTTGGAAGAATATGTGCTTTTTTTGTGTGTGTGCGTCATTTTCCTTTTGTTTACTAGCTCATTAACTTTTTTATTTTGTAAATGTCAGAAAAAGATTTATCAATCATCATAATCATTCAGACGGAAAAAAAAATTATCAAAGAAAAACACCTTTTTGCAGTTTTAAATTCTTGCTTTGTTAGTTTTATACTAGTGACAATTTATAAATTTTTTTTCTCAATATATGTGTCATTACTGTTACAAAAAAAAATAAATAAATAAAATTGCAATATTTTAGAAATTAAAAAAATTATTAGTTGAAACATAAAATGCTTACTTACTTTTGCTCTGAAGAGAAGTGTTTTACTTTCACAACTTCTAAGTTGCCACAATTTTTCAGTTTTCACATTTTATGAAGACATCAAGAGTTTCCTTTAAATTTATCTGTTATCTTGTCAAACCTGAAAAGGAGGTAAAAAGAAGTGACATCATCTACTTGAACTATAATAACATAAATAGGAAGGAAAAACAATTCTCTGCTCCGAACCTTCAATTTAATCAGTTAATCTTGCGACATTTCAAGAGATTACATTATTTCCTCCAGTGAAGAAAAAATTCTATATACATAAACATTGGGAAAACTTTGAGTCGTTCATGTAGATCAAACTAAAAGAATCATGTTTTTAAATTTAAATATATTTTATTGAAAAGAATGAGCTAGCTCTACTTCGTTTTTGATCACGCTTTTTTATCATCTTACTTTTGTAGATATTGGTTTTCGGGATCGAGATTGCTTAGTCATGCTTTTCTTTAGCAATGTACTTCAATGAAAACATTAAAACGATTTCTTCATCAACTTTTATGCACAAATATCCCTATTTATTTACATACTTAATTTATATTATTATGTTAAATGTTTATACCAATCGCCAGGATCATGAAAAACATATCAAGATTGCTAAATTTTGAACTATACTATAATTTTGCTTAAAGCTATCTTCAATGGGAAACAAAATTAGAGACTAGGTCAACTTGAATCATCGAACCTATAATACTTGTGTAACATTACAAACGAATAACCCTGTTTCTAAAAAAGGAGGAGAGATAATTTGAAATTAAGGAATAAAAGTCTTAAAAATACAAGAGTGCAACTTTAAAAATGCTGTAGGAAACAAAATATAATACAAAAATTGAAATGTTTAAGCAATCATTTTAGATGTGCTTTATAGGACTTTTTATGAGCATAAAAAATTTATCTACCCATTAAACGCTCGCAGCGCCTTTTTATAGAAATTAGCATGAAAACATTTAGTAAGAATACTTTTAAAAGTTTTCTATCTCCAAGTTTCAAATTTTCTTTTCGTGTGTCAAAAAGAAACTGAAATGGCCATTTGACCACATTTGAAATTCTCAGATATTTTTGCGATATTATAAGATACAAGATAACTCACTTTAAAAATTTTCACCAATACTTCACCAATATTTTACTTTAAAAAAGTTTGAAAGTATTTTTTTTTTGAAAGTGACTTATAAAAGTTTCGCAGTAGATATTTTAGTTATAAGGATCAAAAATTTTCGATATTTTATACGAAAACCTACGAACGAATAAAAAGTTTCAGGGCTTCATACAGTTTTAGAACTTAGAGAGTTTTCAGAGAAAATACATTTCTACGGAAAATTTTGGAATTTGATGCTTTGATTTTTAATGCAATATATTAATATTTTAAACATGTCTACCTTCCGAGCAGTTACTGTTAAAATAATATGTTGGAAATCATTTTGTATAAAGTTTTAATTCTGATGCTAAATATAAAATAATGATAATTACACTTTTAAAACATTTAAGTTCGGATGACTATCTCAATCTGATACTATTTTTTTGTTCCTAAACTTTAATTAGATATTAAACTAAGCAAAATATTCATATTTTTCATTAAAAAAAAACAAAGTGATCAACTCCTTTCGATTAAGCAAATTCAATAGTAAATTCCATGTAAACTAATTATTTCACAATATGTTAGAGATCAAGAAATATTTGAATATGAAATTCTTTAACAAATTACCAGGGATTTAGAAAGCACCCTGTCAACTATTTGTTTCACAAATCATTAGTATTTTTTATGCCAATTAGTTTTTTTTTTACATAAATAAATTAGAAAGTATTTCTCTTTTAATTGTTTCACAAATTATTAGTGAATTAAAATATATTTCAATGTAAATTCCACTGTTAACTTTTTCAAAATTCTATAATGTTTAATATTTGTCCTACAGTAATGTATACTAAGTTTTAACGTCATAGTCATGTCCAAATTTTACATAACTGAAGGGAAAACAAATTTAAGGATACGAGCAAATAATTACTTGTGTTGTGAAGACTCAAAAGGATAAAAACTGATAAATGATAATTTCCAATCCCAAAAGTTAAGTGTTGCAAGTATTTGCTTTTTTATATAAACTTTGCTAACACATTCTTAAATGACAAATAATGGTTGCTTTACAACATAACTTAGCACACAAATTTTTCTTAATACTTTTGCTAAAGATGAAAAATCAGCGGACTTGCAAATCCCTAAGTAATTTCTTTGAAATTCTTCCACTTGTACTAACCATTTGCTGTTGAAATATTTACAACGCTGATATTATGATTATCTCTAATATGTGTACTTTATTTATTACTTTGATAGTCCTAATTTGATTTCTAAAGATGAAAGTTTTTCAACTAGGATCTATCAGAATTTTTTATTGATTTGTGCACTCAGAATGCATTAACAAAATTTTATGAAGAAATAGGTAAATGCATATAAGTATTTTAGAAACTAGCCAAATGAAAGTTACTTTTAAGACGTCTTAAATTTGTAGTTTTTGCGAGTTTTTTGTCATTTAGTTGATGTTAACATGCAACGAAAGTAGTGAACGTAATATATGACACTATACATACGCGTTTTTCAAATACAGTTTGTGAGCAACTGAAACAGAAAACACTAAAGTGCACGTATTTATTGAGTCGTCTCATTTGTTCTCAGGGGAGGGAGTAGGGAAATGTAGGGCAAATTGAGATTATAAATATTTTTCTAGATTTGCAGCGCCACTTATACACTGTAAAAAAATTCCAAATCGTTTCTGATTATTTCTGTGGAACGTTTCAGGATTTCACAGGTTTTCATCTATTTTCGGTGAAAATCAAGCATCTTTCTCAAAAGGTTTCCTGAATTGCTATGAGTTGCACGAATGCAGACTTCTCACTGCTAAGAAAAATATATTTATCTCCCAGTTTAAAGATTAACTGAGTGTATTTATTAAGTGTATCGCCTTCAATTCGATTACGGCCCGTCCGGATTGACTAAACTCCCAATGTGAGAGAGTATAAATAAGTCCCTGTATTCCACAGCTTTGCAAGACTTGCAGGCGAGCAACATTCTTGATACTTACTTGAAATTATTTCATAGCTTTGCTCATGCTCATGTCTGCAATAATGCTTTTGAGCTTTCTCGGTAAATCGAGAAAGGGCCAAACTATTTTATTAAACCCAATTAAGTTTCCTCTGAAGGTTCCAGCGACAGGACAGGCTTTAATGGGGGAAATTTTAGTGTTCTTCAGAAAGATTCCTGAATAATTTCAGGAAGATAACTGAATTTTAGAGGAAAACATTCCTGTTTTTTGTGAGATATGTTACTTGCAGAAACTGGGCAAATTACTTGCCCATTATTTTCCAGGAACGTTTCTGAACAATTTTTTTTACAGTGAATGATTATATTTTAATAATGTTATTAGACATTTCGATGAACACAATTAGAAAAAAGTTACATTTAAAAAACAAAAACATGATAAGAAACCCATTTTCAAAACTTAATACTGATAGTGTAATATTTGCGGCATATCAAAAATAATTTTTGCTATTACGTATAAAGTGGTAAAGTTCATGATTGTGGAATAGATTACATGAGTTACTACATAGTTAAAATAATACTCGATAGGACGCGCTAAAAAAGAAACATATTTTACATTTCACTTCAACCCGCTATTTCATTTTGCATCACATATCTCTGCTGTATTTACAAATTAAATTACTTTTTTTTTCTTTTAATTTTCAAAAAAGCAATTTCACTTTGCTCCACATTCCTTTACAATGATATTATGTTGCAATGATTCTAAAACAAATATTCTTAATGATACACAAGCGTCTGCATAATATGAAAAAGGATCTTGTAAAGAGCAGGACAGTTCATATCAAACTCTGACGTTTGCTAGCAGAAGAAAATTAAGTGGAAAAAGGCTTTCTAAAGAGTGAAGTGTTTGACACATGTAATTTTAAAGGATAGTAGTAAAGTAGTCAATTGGTAATTTTACCTGTTGGATTACACATCTATTCCAATAGCTCCGCTTTATAATATCACTAAAATCAACGTTGCTTTACTTCAATTGTATGTTGAAATTTTCCTGTCATTGGCAAAAAAAAAGTACAATTTCAATAAAAAAAACACCGATGAACAAACAAAAAAAAATCGAATTAAAACACATTTATTGCTGTTCTGAAAAAAATTAATAAATGATCAGAAATTGAAAAAAATAAAAGGAAAAGAAAAGAAAAAAGAATCAAACGACAATGTTAACTGGATCCGGGACACATTAAAAAAAAACTTTTATGAAACAGTTTAGAGTTTTGAATTTTTTTGCACTGAATCAACATCTATTTAATAAGCAAAATCATAAACATAAATATTTGTAAAAAAAAAGTTTTCATTTAATTTTTTTTTAATAGGATTGCTTTAAATTGCTAAGACTCAAAATATTCTTGGTCAATTTTAAAAAAAATTTCAAAAAAATATGCACAAAAATCTAAGGTTTAATTTTTATTCGGCGATTTCCAAATTATTGATTCAATAAAAAAATAAAAAATTTTTGAAGAAAAATTTCGAAAAATCTGAAGATTCTTTAAAAAAATCATATTTTTTGCAAAAAACGTTTTTTTTTTTCAAATTCGCCGAATAAAAACTAAAGTAAACTGCTTGAAAAAGATAGGCTCCAAATTTCATTACTTTATCTTTATCAGTTCTTGACTTATAAGAGTTTGAGTGTAAAAAATAAGGAAAAATAGCATCGTGGAGAAAAACGCGTTTAAAGTTTTAACGTTAAATATAATACTAGCTAAATGCATTCAACAAAAATAATTATATCATTGGTTCTAATTAGGATAGAAACAAGATTCCAACGTCCTTTTAAGCAGAAAAAAATGGAAAAAAATTTCAAATGATAAAAAAAATTGCAAAATTTGACGATTTTTGTGTCCCGGACTTCCTTTTAAAAACTTGAAATCTCGCGATTAACAACAACGCCTATAAAAACGTGATATCGTTAAAACTACTTGATCTTTTATACCTTCAAAATGAAAACATAAATGTAAAAATTGATTCCGGAACTAAAATGCTTTTATTCTTATTAAATCCTTTTTAACGAGAATGTAAAGGTGTTCAGTTGGTGTCTAAAATAAATGTTGTGATTTCAATTTATTTCTTTATTTTATTTAGTTTTTTTTTAACTTGTTCATGTATTTTATTTTATTTTTTATTTATTAATTTATTTATTTGAAATTACAACTTTTATTTTACATACATTTATCTATTTTATTTATTTATGCATTATTTATTTTTGCTTTTTGTTCTTCTGTTCTTACATCACTAAAATATGTTATTCGATTACCGTCTACATCCAAGGAAACTAAAAACTAAAGTTAAAAACGTATGAAATCGTAGTTGTGAATAGTAGATGCAATCATTAAGTTTGAAGAGAAAGAGACAGGGGATTAGCAGAGACTTTAAAAAATAACTTCTTGGAGATAAACTTAAAATATATTTTATCGTTTTTCTTAAACATTTTTCAAACAATCGTATTTACAGTGATTGCATCTCTGTTATTATTTTGAACTTATTTTGCTAATCATCATCTAGTCAGCTATTTTAGTTCAGCAAATAATGTTCAAAAGTTTTCATTAAGAAACAAAGTTAAAGACAATGTTGTACTTTTAAATATTAAAGCATTAAACTATGCGTTTTATTTTCTGAGAGAAGAAGAGGAAGATTTTCTCCATTTTTTACGTCATTCTAATAAAAATTGCAGTAGAAGTTAATGTCTTTCGCATTATACACTAATGTATCCATGAGCCATCCGTTTTCAAAAGGAAAATTGATACATTTTCAATAACTTATTACATTTAGCACAACAAATGTGCCTTTTGATGAAGCGAGTTTAATTAGAGAAGATAAAAAAAAAGACGTCGATAGAAGAATTGGAAAATGAAAGTAACAGCTCCTACTTCATTTATCAGCTTTCATAAACGATGGTTCGCGAATAATTTTTTGCAATATTCATACTTGGAAAAGTAAAGAAAAAACATCAGTCAATCCTTAATGATGGATTATTTTCATTTTCTAAGTGCTTCAATTACATTCAATATGTAAGATTTCTTTTCTCACTATCTCATTAATAATGTAAATTTCAGAAAGAGATGCTGATTTATAGATTTCCAATAAGCTCCCGATGTTTCATCCGCCCAAAGCAGCGCATGTATAAATTAGTTAAGAAAACATTACGAACTAATTCTCGGAAATTACGCATCACCTTGGCAACGTTTCGTCACTTTCTCCCCCGCCTCATTTACACGGAATGAGAATCCCAGTTGGTCAACAGGGATCGCTGGAGATCGTCCTGATTGGAAGCTGAGTTGAGAGTTCTCGGCAACTATTGGTGCTGGAAGAATTGAGCGTTTAACCCTTTGGTGCTGAGAAAATCACGTGACCGGATCTGCCGGAGGAACGGCACTTTTGATCTGAGAACTATAACGGGAGATCTCCCGCAAAAACCGCATTGTGTTTGCTTCTCCAATTGATTGTGTAAGGTCTCTTCTATATTGCAGTTAAATTCAAGCGGATTGTTAAAAAAGTTAAATTTTTCAATTGCATTTAACATCAGACAAAGTTGTTAAGAGAATATAATCTGTAAAAAGATTTTCCTCTAATTGATTGCTATATTTCACTTTGATACAAGCGGATAATTAGAAAAGTTTTCAGTGCTTCGAATTCATTTAACATTGGTCGAAATTTTTAAAGGAGCATAACCTGTAATAAAAACTTTCTTGAATAGAATGTGTAAGATTGTTTCCATACTTCAGTTTGGATTATTAGAGAAGTTTTTAATTTTCGATTGCATTTAACGTTAACTGAAGTTATAAGGGAATGGAATCTGTAATAAAAATTTTCTCGAATTGATTGCGCAAGATGTCGCCTATATTTCAGTTTGATTACAGCGGATTATTAGAGTTTAAAATTTTTTGATTTTGCATTTAAAGTCAACCGAAGTTATTAAGGCAATGTGAACTGTAACAGAATTTTCTCAAATTTATGGCGTAAGATAGGGACCTATATTTCAGTTTAGTTTAATTGATTTATTAGAGAAGAAATTAATTATTTGCATTTAATATTATTAAGGGAATATAGAAGTTATCATGGAAATGTAATCAGCATTAAAGCTTTTCTGAGACTCGACTGTGCAAGATTTCTTCTGTATTTTGGCTCGATTCAAGCGGATTATTAAAGATGTTTTTAACTCTTCTATTGCATTTAAACACTGAGCTATTTTTCCGGAACACCGCTCGGCTTCTACGAATGGATTTTTTCCTGAAATGCTCATAAACCTCTCGGGCAGCTTTAAAAAAAAAAAAACAATCTAATCCGCTAATTTGAAAGCGGTTTTTTATCTATGTCATTTATTGATTTATTTTAATATACAATCGGTGATTAGATGGTTATAGATTTCCTGTAAATTTTAAATCAAAAGCCTAGAGTGTAATCTAGTTTCAATTTTAGGGTTTTAACTGCTTTTTATTTTCGCGAATGAAAATCGCGTTTTCAATTCGTCACATATGGCAAATTGCCACTTCTTTTTTATTTAGTGCTAAAGTTAAAGAAGAATTACGGAAGAATCAGTGGCAATGAGCTGCTCAAAATTGAATATAACTTAGATTATGGATCTGATAGTGAATCAAAAACTTCCGTAAATAACCGTAGAATGTTTGTCATCGGAGTACTCTAGCTATGAGGGGGGAGGAAAACTCCGGAAATTCATCTTTGACGTTTGCATCCATTCCCGTAAAACGCTCTTTCCAAATTCTCTAGGTATGCGAGGAAAAGCCGTCTTTAAGTGAAAACGCTGTATTTACAAGTTTCCATAAATCGATAAATTCAATACTTATAACAATTTTGCCCGCACATTTGAATTTATGCAAATCAATTTGAATTCAAATTGTTCATGAAAAATGTGCTTTTTTGACACAATAGGTATGATCAAATAACCAAACAGTTAAACAGTTAAATCAAATAAGGATTATTAAAGGGTTGTAGACTGTAATAAAACTTTTCGTCTTTTGGCGCTTTGGACTTTAAGGGAAATTTTATGGTGGAGTGCTTAAAGATTAGATTAACAACTACTACCCATTGTGTTATTGTTTTTAAGGGAAATTTATCCTTTACAGACCCTCAATCCTTTTAAGTGAAGTTAAAAGTTTTATTCGATAGGTAAATCTCTCCTCCCCTCACCATGAAAGGAACCAATACTAAAATTTGAAAGGGACAAAAATTGTCAGTAAATAAAACCAACACCATTATTTTAGAAAGAGGTCGTTTCCAAAATTTTAAAAGTATTTTTTTCTGAAAGAACATGCTTAAAAACATAGGATCTGACCATTTTTTAAATGATTTGATTAAGTTTAATATTTTTAAAAAAATACTTAAATCGGTATGCTTTCATTGTTTATACTTCTGCCGATGACATCACAAATGATGAAATGCCATTCAGTGTTGCCATTCACAGAACAAAATGTTTAATTCGCATCTTTATTCACGTGTATTGGCAACGATATGGTTGATAGCAAGCGCAGAGCGCAATTTTAATTCGCTTTTTGATTATCATAACGTGGAAACGCGATAGAAAGATGTGGCAAAGCGCATCATTTGTGATGACATCAAGACCGCGCCTTGTTTGAAAACTCGGACATTAAAAAAAATTAATTAAAAAATAACTGTTGGGAAAATGAAAGTATTTTCTGCGTCCATGCTATTTTTTTTTTTTTTTTTTTGCTTATTCTATCAATTTCAGAGACAAAAACTACTACTTTTGACTGAAAGAAACAACACCATTGTATTTGTAAACAAAAGAAAACTGATCATTGTAATATTATTAATATTTTGTTTGCATTGTTTTTACTCCTGACTTGATTCATTTCACGAACTTTAAATGCAAGTAAGTGTTAAACGCTATAATAGCCGTACCTAAAATCAGCTTTTACAAATAGGGGAATGTGGAGCAAAGTAAAATATAGTTTTAAAGATAACTTTATTTTTATAAAATGAACAAATTGGAAATTTGTTTTGAAGATTACGGTGGACAAAGAAAGAACAATGAATTTCATAAGGAATACGAAATAAATAAATACTTTCGTGCAGGGAAGAAAAGAGAAATTACCAACGTTTAAACACAAAAAAAAAAAACATTATTTATTACTGCATACACGTGTTTCGAGGTTTTAGGGGACTTTTGGAAGCAAAATAGTGATCTTATAGATGCAAAGACATCCGGTAAAAGACATATTAAAATATTCAAAATATTGAGACATTTTGTAGCAAAACTTGCACGGAAACATTATTTTTTATTTTTTGGAAGTAAATTTAAATTCAAAAAATAAATAAATAAATAAATTAAATAAATGATAATAAAAAAGACGGGCCTAAGTGCAAAAAAAAACGAAAAAAAAAACTTTCTTCAAAGTCTTTTTTTTTTTTAATTATTATTCAACATGTTTGTATCAAATGAATGATTGAATATTTCTTTTAACTAAAAAATACCGCCTTCAAGAAACACTTACGAACTAAAAAGTAAAAAATAACCTATTACACTTACATACTATTTCCTACCCAAACCTAAAAATGAAATTTATTTTTCAATTACAGTACAAAAATCGACTAAACTAAACATCCAATATGAAATAAACACTGATTTTATTTAATATACGATGAATTATTTTAAATACCTAACTAATTACATACGATCTCTTAATTTTTAATAACCTTTTGAAGTCGGGGCCTCCTATAAAAGAACGTCCTCCAAACGTAACTGGTTTGGTTTTAAAGATTAATTTCGAGATTAGTTAAATTATCGTTTAATTCAGGATTCGGTGGGTTGTCAGTTACGTTAGAGAGTAGTTCATAGGAGGCCCCGACTTCAAAAGGTTATTAAAAATTAAGAGATCGTATGTAATTAGTTAGGTATTTAAAATAATTCATCGTATATTAAATAAAATCAGTGTTTATTTCATATTAGATGTTTAGTTTAGTCGATTTTTGTACTGTAATTGAAAAATAAATTTCATTTCTAGGTTTGGGTAGGAAATAGTATGTAAGTATAATCGGTTATTTTTTACTTTTTAGTTCGTAGGTGTTTTTATGGCGTTTTTTTTTTTTAATTTAAAAGTAATTTATTTTTTGCTTTTCAGTGGTGTAAATATAAAATAAGTACGTAGGATAGAGAATGTGGTACATGACGTTAAAGCCTCTTTTACGTTCATCTCGAGTAAGAAAGAGTCGAGCACATGAGTCTGAAAACAGTTAGAATGAGCATGCTAGAGAAAGAAATATTCCACAGCGTCTTGGAAACTTCCGACGACTGTGAAGGAAAGCTTTTTCAAATGCGCAATGTTAAATTTTTCCCAGTTAATTTTTAGAGGAAAAGTGTCCAGTGAATGACTATTTTTTATGCAGTTATACATATTTTTTTCCCCTCTCTCTGAGACTGTCCCTTAAATAGTGTCCCTTAATTAGAGTTAAATACATGGAAGTCCCTATTCAAAGGGACTGGGATCGGAAAGAATGCCCCTTAAATAGAGGTGTCCCTTATTCGGAGGTGTCCCTTAAGGGAGGTTCTACTGTATTACAGTTTAGTGTTATCCAATTGATGCATTTTTGGTAGAACGTTACAGAAAGATTTGCATTAAAATATGAAGAGCTGCGATTCTGTCGCAACTAATTAGTAATGCAATGTAATGAAACTCAATGCTATATGAGTGCGCTCAATATGAGTGAGCTCAGTACAATACTCAAATACTAATGCAATGTAATGAAAAGATTTGTATTAAAATATGAAGAGCTGCGATTCTGTCGCAACTAATTAGTAATGCAATGTAATGAAACTCATAATTGCAAAAATTAAGCTTTGCTATTACCCAAATATCATTAGAATCGAACATAGTAAAGGGAACACAAACAGACACACGGTTTTAATTCCAGTTAATCCTGAAAATAAAAGTTTAACACTCTCACGCCCCTTGAAATATCCTGATCGTGTGAAAAATGTCAACATTTTAACTTATGTGGTTTTAATTAAAAAGCATCATAAAAAAAAACCGCCAAAAGTGTGATTCATGTTCTCTGCTTACACCATTCAAAATTAAGAAAGAGGAAAAGCGGGTCCATCTGTCTTGCCTTGTTTGTACCTATTTGACTCATGGACTACGGACCGAATTTAATATCACTACAAATACGCATTTAAATCTCCACTTTCCCGCGCGTCTGGGCGAATATTAAAATGGCACCTGAAGAATGCACGCTCCCGGTCAAAAATAAGAAACCGTTACACATACAAACGCTTAAACTCAATTTTCATTTTATTTTCCAAGCCTTCCTGCGAGGCCATATCTCTTAACTTTTGTATCTGAAACGCATAAATTCCATTGAAACTAAAGTGCACCGATCTAAAATTTACGACAAGCTTGCCGTTGGAATCAAATAACGTCCCAACTTTTTTGCTCTCGCAGTCAAAACGGAAGCCAAGGAATGGATAAGAGGAGAGAAAAAAAGGGAAATCGCGCTATGAATGATACTCGTCGAACTTAGGAGGAGTCATGACTTTGGAAGGGTTTGGGGAATTTACGGAAGTTTCTGCTTTTATGAGCTCCACACTTGATGCATTTTTAGTACTGTCTCAGAGGAAGTATTCTTTAAAGGTTTAAGTGACAGTCTTCCTAAAAATTCGAAAATCTGCGAGATGAAAACGCAAGGTAGGGGAGGTGCTTATTTATTCTCATTTCGCGTTTGGTAAGTTAAGGAGCTTGCGAAAATTTTAGAAAAACAAATGGGGGCACAGAGCTAACAAGTGCCATTATTGCAAATGCTCCAAAAGTGAGAAGTTATTTTATACTGGTAATAATATGTATCAGGAGTGGCCAATAGGTGACCCGAAGTAAAGGTGTCCGAGTTGATTTAAGTAAGTTTTTAATTGAATCTCATTGCACAGCGGATTCTTTGCACTTTTCTTAACAAAATTAAAAGCAATATTTCTCCCTGAAATTTTTCAAATTGAAGCGGTTTTTTATGATTTCATCTTTTGATGTTTACTATATTTCTTCTGCTGGAAAAGTATCGATTTTTTTGTGATGATCCGTTCTTGCAATGATTTTTGTATAAGTTTTCCTTTTTGTGGGTCACTAGATTATAAATAAACTGGCAAACCAATATTTTTTGTCTATAAAAAATGTTTCCTATCACTCCTCTCGTCAATAAATGGTAAATTCTGTAAATTGATCGGGACACACATAAAGTCAATCTGAATGACGGACACGTTGATCACTCCTGTATAAATTAGGTCCCTGAGGTTCAACCGGATAAAACCAAGTTCTACAAATTCAACATTGATTTGATCACATTTTCAATGTCAACTATACACACATGTTTAGGAGTTAAAAGAGCCTTATAAATACTTCAGTTCAAGTAATTTTCAAAATTAGTCCATGCTAGTCGGTTATAACTCAATTCCCTT
Organism: Uloborus diversus; assembly: GCF_026930045.1. Lineage (NCBI taxonomy): Eukaryota > Metazoa > Arthropoda > Arachnida > Araneae > Uloboridae > Uloborus > Uloborus diversus. Next base: position 154,690,782 of record NC_072737.1, read on the forward strand.
TTTTAAGAAGATGCTCATTGAAACCAGGACTTTGAACTCGGAGTTTTTGTCGTGGAGTCATAGTCGGGTAGCTTTTGGGGTAAAAGAGTCGGAGTCGGTGTTGGGAGTCCAAGGTTTAAAACTGCAACAGTCGGAGTTGAAGTCGGTCTTTTTCTCTCAAACTCTGCAGCTCTGCCAGTACTTGCAATCCTAATCGGGCTGATTTTGGTGTAAATAAGTCCGAGTAGTTGTTAATAAGTCCAGAGTCGAAGTCGCTAAAACATACGGAGTCGGAAACAGAGTTGAAGTTGATACCACCGACTTCGCGGCTCTAGTTGATACTACGAAACACGAGCACACTATTTTCATTCCAAATGCGAATGAATAACGTACATACGTTAGTGAGCTCAGTTGGGTGGAAGTTTGAAGTAATGATTTATATCCCCCTCCCCAGCACAAACAAAGCTCATTATGTTAAGTGATGAAGATGAAATTAAATTTGATATTGTTTCAAAGGTTTAAAATTACAGTTAAGATATACTTATAAGCTTATCTGTGGGTGTATATATGTACATTTATTGAAAAAAATGAAGGAAAGCTGCGAAGATAATAGTTTAAATTATGAAAAGATAGTTAATTTAGAAAAGGCAGTTATCCATAAATTATGAAAAAATGTACACACATGTTTGCGAAAATCGCAACACCAAGAAGGAATTATGCAAATGAAGTGAAATTCACAGGAAATCTAAAGCAGGATAAGATATGCAAATGATTAGAATTACAGAGTCGTTGCGCATGCGTGGATCGAGTTACGCCATCTGAACTACGGCGCAGACTCTGTACATAAAGGGCTGTAAAGGTGTTTTGGAATCATCGAATGATTATTTGCCCATGGTAGATGTTTCTCTAGTACTCAATATGATTTGTCCAAAACGCATAGCGTCATACGAACGAGCAACGGAGCTCGAATGTAGCCGCATGATCTGCATGCGTGAGGGTGAACATACGTATAGAGAAATTAGTGCCCGCACGTGGCGTAATGCCTCAACTGTGGTGTCCATTTGTAAAAGATGGAAATAGGACGATGTAATTAGCCGAAAGACTCGCGCCAGCCCACGCAACCAAACGACGCACGAGATTATCGACACCTCACCCGCCTAGTTGTGGTTGATCGTATAGCGTCCTCTCGTACGCTAGCGCTATGGCTACAGGTGTCACACTTATTGCGTCCCCGGTTCGTCGACGTCTGCTGCGCCAGGGCCTGCATGCAAGGATTCCCCTATGCAGGATTCCCTTTACCCTTAACCATTGTCACTTCCGACTTTAATGGGCCCAGCAACACACCCTATTGCGTGCGAACTAGCAACAGGTCATCTTCTCGGATGAGTCCAGATTTAATCTGCACTATGATGATGGACGCGTACGCGTAAGACGTTACATTTGGGAATATCACCTCCCAGACTTTTTTTTATCGGGCTTCATACCGGCATAACGCTCGGCGCCATTATCTGGAGCGCTATTGAATACCAAGGGCAGTCACATCTAATCCGAACTACGGGTAACCTCGATAGCGAGCGCTGCTACAGGGACGTTGTGACGCCGGAGGTACTACCCTTTCTTTAGAGCATCCCTGGTGCAGTGTTTCAGCAGGACAATGCACGTCCACATGTCGCACGTAACGTACAAGTGTCTTCGGTGCACGACTGGTTACGCTACTTCCTTGGTCTGCCTGTTCTCCGGATATCACGCCCGTCAAGCATGTTTCGGATTGCATTGGCTGGAGACTCGCCCATGTGTCTCGTCCGGCAGTTGGTACGGAAGAACGTTGGCTTCAGATTGAAGACATATGGGATGCTATTCAAAATCGTGACATTCAGAACCTCTATGATTTGATACCGAACGTGTACAGATCGAATAGCTGAGCGGGGTAGCTACATTCGATATTAATTTACGCCAGTTATTTTCATTTCAGTGATCTGTAACTTTGATCGTTTATTTGTAGCACTATAAGTAATATGTGATATAAATTTTATCCTTTCCCAATGAGTCCTTCATGTTGTTGCAATTTTCACAAGCATGAGTGTATTAATTACAATATTTCATTCCTACCATTTTTAAATAAAACTATTACACATAAAGTTTACCAGAGACCGATTTCTGTAAGACAATGCAAGAATGTCTACATTTTAAAAAAGACTGCCTGTTTACCAGAAAATTTATATGACACTGGGCTTCCACAAAGGTTTCTTTATATTTTAAATGTACATTTCTTTTTCCGTGATACAGAACCAAAATTTAATCCGTTGAAGCAAGAATTCGACTTTAAAAGCACGAACTAATAGAATATCACCAAACAAAAGTAGCGGAAACATTGCAAAAGATATTGTCATTACTAGATGGTGTGAATCGCATATTCGTGTGCTTTTTTGTGCACTATATTTTTATTACATATTTCCATTTCTCTCATCACTTACTTTCCCTTTTGTGAAAGTTAATTTCGACTGTAATTTTTAATGCATTGTCGTATGAAAAATTTTATTCCAACCATCAATTGTAGTAATATTTAATGATTTTTTTTTTAATTTGACTCAACTGTACTAAGTTTTGACAAAACCTTTTCTTTTTAGCTTAACAAATGGTAATTTGTAGTCATCAGTATTGGATTGTTGTCCTGTATCGCTATTTGGCTTTATACTCGGCAAGAAAATATTTAGAAATTATATAGTGCTTTGAAAATTTCTTAGAGGTAAAGCATGATGGATTGAAACATATTTTCAGATATTTTCATAATTATAATTGTAAAGAGTTTTGAAAAGGAAACGAAAATGAATAAGAGGAACTAACAAGATCAAGTTTAATCACGTTTTTTGTAAATTTGAAATCAAACGACTAGTAAAGAGCAAACACAAATCTCTCCTGCTCATGAGAAAATGATGTTAACAATAGAAAAGTATCGTCTCTCGCAGAGAAATTACAACTAGCTATAAATTCAGAACAAATAAATAAATAAATAAAATATTAATATTATACAAAATACAAAAGAAACACTCACACAAATGGATTCATACAAAAATAACACGCAAGAGACCGAATTATTTGAAGATGAAGACTTCTAAGCAATTAGAGGAGGTGTACCGTGCATTGTTAACAGTACCACCGATCTGTGTGAATTCAGAAAGAGTATTTTCAATTGTGGGAAAGTTGAGCACTAAAATGAGTTCCAGGCGAAGAGGAAATTCAATAGGTGCATAATGTTTTTACTATTATTGATTTTTATAATGATATTTTTTCTTCATTTTATATTTGTTTACAATACGTTTTCATAAATAATGCAGTTTTTTTTACAAAATTATAAAATGTGACATTGAAACAATATGTTTTCAAGCATTTCTTAAGAAATTTCAAAAACTGGTATTAATACCGGTATTCCGGTATCAAGTTTTCAAAATACCGAATACCGGTATTAAATTTTCTGTTCGGTATTGCATTCCCTTACGTACAGTAGAAACCTTTATGGAACTGAGTTTCTAGGAGATTTTATAGTAACTTGGCGGTCTTTCACAGTGTAGGATAGACCGTCCAGAGGAAGAATTCTTAAGTTTAATTTTCTTTTTTAAAAATCATGGCATTGTTAGAAACTGTAGCACTTTTCACATGACAGTAATATTTTAATTGGCATTTGATATTGCTTTTTCGCATTGTTACTAATGCTAATTCATCTTAAGAGAAAGATATTATTTATTTATTTATTTATTTTTCGAATTACGAGCTGTTCAGTGTTCACTAAGATTCACTGGGAGATTTTCATTCACTAGTCGGTCTACCGTATATATGCGTGTGTGCGGGTAAGAAATACATATTAATTGCTCATAGAAACATACAAGTAAATTTAAAAGTTTGCAAATGATGGGATTTAATTAAAAAAAAAAAAATTTAGTCGCATTTGAATATTAATAGCATCTTCCTTTATAACCAGCCTCATATCCGTATCAGACCTCAATCACCACACGTCATATCTGCTCCAGAGTTAACACTACATGTCGTCAATATTATTAAGAGAGCTATACTTACATATCTAAAGAAAGAAAAAGTAAATAAAAATTAATAATGAGTTGATTAAAGAAGAATTGCAGTTGATTGTTTTTTTTTCCACGAAATGAATTTAAAAACCCTGACAATTATCAGACTCAAACACGTAAGCGCTGAATAATTACGCCGGTATCTTTTCTTATTACCATTTTTTCCTTATCTGAGTCCCAGACAAGCTGAGCCGACGCTTTAATTGCTTAAAACGTACTAGTGTATGCGGAAATGAGTGAGGTTCTCCGGAAACTAGTATAGTTTAAAAACATTTAATGAATTTCCTCATTTCTTCAAAAGTCCCTACACTCCGTCATAATAGGAAGCGCATATTAAATTCCGGGCGACTTCGTGCGCTTAAGATGTCGAAATTGATGGGGAGGGGCGGAATGTCTGTAATGAAAAGACTGGATTATGAAGGGATTTGCTTTGCAGAGAAAACAACAGCGAATTTATTATTTTCCTCTTTTTTTTTCATTACTCTCTATTTATTTGTTTTTTGTTCCTTTTCCTGCTTTAGGAGTGCCCTGCTTAGTTGAGAATTAAAACTGATTTGGGTATTTTTTAATATGCGAACGAAATTTGGATCCCAGAATCTCTCAAGAAATTTTTGACCAACATTTTGCTGAGGAATTTTTCATATCTTTCCTGGCTTCGTGATTTTCATTCTGGCTTAATTTCGAGCTGTTTTATTATAAAATAAGGAATTTTGGTCCAATATATTATATATATATTTAATTCTCTTAAATCAAAATTAGTTTTTGAAACTATCTAAAAATAAATAAATGCTGTTAAGCTATTATAATTTATAGTTCTTTTTAACAAAAAACATCAATTACAGAAGCAGATAGGTTAAAAAAATTAAAAAACCCTACATTTTCATCAATGACTAAAACGCTTTGTAACTTGGCAGTGATTAAGCGTTTTACTGCAAAGATGGAATATATTAATATGATTAAATTTTCATGGGTTGACGTCCAAACTTTTCTTTGCTCAACCAGTGGCGGATACAAGGCGGGGGGTGTCATGGGGGTCATGACGCCTCCCCCCCAAACCCGTGACATTATTTGAATGTTTGCTTAAAAGAACTTAAAAACTTGATTGAAATAGTTTTTTTTTTTTATTATTCGAAATATTTGGGCATAACATTGAAGGGGTGGATACAAGGAAGGGAGGGGAGGTAGTGATCCTCACGACCCCACCCTTAATCTGTGCAAAACTTTGCAATAGTAATAAAGTTCATTGCATTTGAGCAGTGAAAATGACTGCTTGGAAAAAAAAAGAAAGAAACTTGAACGAAACCATAAGAAAAAGTAAATAATTTTTGAATTCCTTTTTTTTATGGCGTTACATGTCATTTTTTTAATTGATATATTGCTCTGCTTGAGACAGTGTTTCTACGGCAGGCGCCAGAAAAAGAAAAGTAACGGAATAGTGTTTGCCGTCCTAACGCTTTTTATGCAACAAATTTAATCGACGGTAGTTATTGTAAAACTATTTCCAGAGCGGCAGGCATCGCTTCAATTGATAAAGCATTTGAGTATGTAAATATTTTTCACGTAAAATCTCTGTAAATTATTATTCCTTTCTGTCTTGATTTTTAGACAGTTTCGTTTTTGCTCGTGCTGAGTTATTTGTAAATGTGCTGTAAATAGTTAATTAGTTTAAATGAGTGATTTGGATTTTGTGTCACTCAAGAAATGTAAAATTTTAGTTTCGAGTTAGCGCGAAACCTCGTTATGCTAGGATTCCCATAAATCCCTCGTATTAGATGGAAACTGCTAAGAGAAGGTGCTTTTTGTTAGAAAAGGACTACCTTTAACAAAAACAATGAAGCTCTCTGGTGACAAAACATTGTTGTCTGTTTTTGCAAAGTAAAAAAAAAAAAAAAACTGATGAACCCAAATTTGTTGGAAACATATCCCGAGTTCCTGTATCAGACTCAGAGTGCGACTTCCTCGTCCACCTCCAATTTTTCTACAACTGAAAAGAGTCAGTCGGTGAGTATTTATCAATGTCCGAATTACATTAATAAAATGTTTAATTTTAAGTTAAAGTTTTGCCAAATTTTAAGTGAAGTTTTAATAGTATATATTTATGCATACAAGATGGATGTGTCATAATCAGATATATGAAAGGAATTAACCTTCTTTAGGGATATATCAGTACATAAAATATAAAAAAGAGCAGTGGCCGTCGTTAGAAGCTATTATCTTAATGTTTATTTCATTATAATTAGTATGCAATAACTTTTAATAGTTAATGTTTAATCTAATGTTTAGTAAACTTTTATGCTAACCAATCCTTCACTTCAGGCCCAGATCTATAACTTTCGTGTTCCACCACAAATATTAACAAGCCCTATTCGTTTCATCGACTCGTATCTGAGATACCGTTCAAAGTCGCTGTGTAAATTTGAACAGGATTAAACCCCTTGTTTAGATACAAATTCAAAGTTCTTTGAATTATTGTATTTTTTAAGCTGCATTCAATGCTTCAATAGAATTTTAGACATACATTTTTGATGGTTTTTTAAAAAATTGTTAAAAGCACAGCAACTGACTGGCATGCTAATTTTTAAAATTTCAGTCACTTACCATGCTTTTAACATTTTTTTTTTTTTTGAATCATCCAAAATGTACTTTGAGAATTCAGTTATATCATTAAATTTAGCTTTAAATACAGTAAGATCCTAGAGTAATCTAGGAGAAAAAAACCTTCTGGTACAATGTATACGTCGCGTTGAATGCTACAAAATACGTACTGTTTTGCTTTAAAAATATCAGTCAGTTACCCGTGGAAGTGTCCTACCCTTATTTCTACTCTTCAAATCAGTATCATCCTTAGCCTGCACCTAAAGCAGAGGATCTTTATCTCTGGGAAAAAAGCTCACACAAAAAATGAAAAAATATATTCTCTATGCTTGCCTTATTCTTCCCGAGATGGAGCGAAGAGGAAGATAACTCGAAAATTCTTCCATAACACAGACTATTAATATCACGCTCTCCCCCTTACAGCGATCAAGGTAAAATAGAGGGAAAATATTTAGCTGGCCTTTGGTTCTCCTTTCCCCTGTCTGCGGGCCCCGGCTGTTGGCCCCTTTGGAGAGATTTATGCAAAGCACCTCTATTTGAATTAAAGACATCTTAGGGGCCATTATCCGTGACTTATGGTGTGCAATCATGGCTTTTCCCCCCAGCTTTTTGCAAGAAGAGAAAGGTGTTGCGCGCCATCGCTGACTTTCTTGGGCCGTTATTGCTGGCAGTATTTTATCTTTCGGCGGACTTCGTAGGAGTTTTTTTTTTTTTTTTTTTTTTTCTTCTTCGTCTCCATACTTTACTTTCACTCTTTCCTGTGAAACTTTGGCTGTTTTGTAAACGCACATTTTTGGAGAACATCAGAGGAGTATAAGTATGACAACCAAAAATTTGAAATATCCGAGATGGCATTTCGAAATACATATACAGGCTAACTATATAAAGCTGAAAAGTGAGTTTAAAAATTTTCTTTGTTTATTCATTTTTAATTATGAATTATATACATATTTCTACCTTTCTTTCACTGTTTTTTTTTTTTTTTAACAGTCAAAGTTTTACAGAAAGGAAATTAAACTGTAAAAGGCTCTAAAATATGGGGGGGGGGGTTGAAAAAATTAAAAACAGCTTATAAAAAAATAAACTTTTTTTATTTTAGATTTTAGACATATTTTAGAGCTATAAAAATATAGCTCTAAAATATAGGGGGAAAATTTTTCTTAATTTTCGATTTAAAGTCACATAAATAATAGTGTTTGTGATAGTAATTCAATGAAAAGGGAGAAGGGAATAGGACATCCACAAAAATAAGCTCTAAAACATACATAGGAATCAATTATAAAAAGTTAAAACACGTGAAAAAAAGCCACATTTTACAGGCTTGTGTGTTAACGAAGAGCAGTTTAATTTTGCTAGTAATATTAAATATCCGATATGAAAAGTAAAAGTTTAAAAATCATAGTAATAATACATATATTTTTATCAGCTTTCTTTCGCCTTTATCGTTGCCAGTATTTTATCTTTCGGTAGACTTCGTAGGATTTTTTTCTTCCCATACTTTAATGTGTAACTTTGTCTGTTTTCTGAACGCACATTTTTAATGAATATCAGAAAAGTATAGGTGTGACAATAAAATTTAAAATAACCCTGAATGTATTTTAAATTACGAATGTAGGCAATATAAAGCTCAAAAGCGTGTCTAAATATTTTCAGTGTTTTATAAACTTTAAATAAGAGCAATTCAACCTTGTATGGTTTTTTTTTCGTAAGTAAGTTCTTACTCCCTCCTTGTAGACGTCATTAAACCTTACATTTATGCTTTGCATATTGTTCATGACTTCATATTACCATCCGGGTTATGTGGCAATAAAAAAGTCTTCAATTTTCGTAGAGCAGCAAAGATTTACCTTTAAATATAACATCAGTATAAATTTTTGACATGTTTAACAGGGTTTCAAGTAATAAGGAATTATTTTTTAATAAATAGTATTTTCAAAAAATGAAGTTATGTTTGAATGAATGACGATAAATAAGTTAAATATTATGACACATAATATTTACATAAATACTTTATGTCTCAAGTATATTTTTTTTAAATAAGTTTAAAACACTTATAACAATTGGTTTTAAATGAATAAGTGTGTACATTAAATGGATCGAGTTAATGTAATTACAGTTGTCGATAGTTAGGGCAAATCTAACCTGGCTGCGTCGTAACCCTGTGACTAGGCTCTGTGCAGTCTTCACAATGCTGCCAGGTTACGTTTGCCCCTACAGTAATCATTTCATTTTTTACAAATGAAGTGGTTAAAAAAATAACCAATGAAGTGGTGTAAGTAAGAAGGAAAATGTTTTGTGACTAAAATATCTCACAGAACGTAAATCAGTAAAGAAGATTGTTAAGATTTAAAGATTAAGGAATAAGGATTAAGGATTAAGAATAAAAAACACTCTTATCTTGCATTTTGAGCCATAAATTAGAGTTACAACTTTCAGGCATTTTCCAATGCAGGCTCACAAAAGAAGGACCTAAAGCAGTATAGTATCATTCATTTTATGACATACTTGCGCTGAAATTGTAAGCCTCATTGCTTTCACCAATCGAACATCAAACTGATGGAAAAACAATATCACTTAGACGAAGTGAAGAAAGCGAAAGATATAGAACAAGAAATGAAAAAAAAAGCTCCTTTCAAACGATTCCACCGAACGATAATTTACTAAAACTTCGTACATCATTCATCCCGAAAATAGAACTTCGGAACATCGTTTAACCTAAAAAGTCTAAAATAAAGGGGATAGAGAATTTCCTTTTCTCACTCATATATACCGGAATCAAAATGTGAAAAATAAAAAGATGGTGGAAAAATCTTTTGAAATCAGGATAGCTAAGGAATAAAATGTATCTATAGATAAAAAAATTACCTATTGAATAGCTTCCGATATGAAGACGAAAATTCGAATTTGGAGAATAATTACACTTTGGCGGATATCGATTTTTTTTTCTCTTTTTCCTTTCCGCGGATAAGAAGTATTTGACCGTAATTTCCGGTCATTTTTCTGTTTCTGACCGAGATTGCAAGGACGAGATGCCTTGAATGATTCCTAAATGGTAAAATAAATAATAAAAAAAAATATCCTGATCGACCACAATACTTTATTTTTACCTTCATTTCTTATCGAAATCCGATTGAAAACCGTCTTTTTGTGCACCTAATAAAGCCAGTATAACGAAGATATCGTATAAAAGTATACACATGAAGCAGTGACTTTCTTCAATTTTTTTTCTTTACTTTCCTGTGTCTATCAATTTTACTCGATTCCTTTTCCGACCAGAGCAATGAAGTATAATCAAAAGTTATCGTTTTTTTACTAGTTTCTTATTATCGATGTGAATTCTGATTGGTATCTGATTTTTTTCTTGGGTTTTTTCCTTCCTTTCGTGGTCTGTCAAGTTGATCAGAATTGAATCAGATCCATCAGTTTTAGGTGATATAGATTTTTCCAGAAGTCGGTTCATCACTGCATTTATGATTAAAATGTGGCAAAAAGCTAGCAAAAAAAGTCAAAAGATAGCTAGCGATGAAATGAAACTGAATTTTAATAAAAGGAACTTCAGCCTCAGAATAGCAGATAACAAAAGAACATTTTTCAAAACGGTAGTTTAAATTTTTTTACTTGAAAAAATAGTTCAAGAGTTGCTTGTGTTTTTTAACTTTTTAATTATTGTTTCATATTTACATAGATTATTTTCTTAAACTACACAATTTGGAATTTTCTTTTTCACTATGTCTTTGAGAACCTGAAATCTACCACGGGTACCAGGGGAGCCCACAGGCAATGGGGGGGGGGGGGTTATAGTTGCGCCATCAAAATTTTTGGGAAGATTTTTGAATTTTTTTTACTATTAAATTTGTTTATTGATTCATTTTTTATTTAAATTATTTATATGTTTTTATTTTATTGTATTTCGTATACATTTTATTTTATTTATTTACTTAGTTTGGGCGCACGCGTGTGTGTTATTGGCGTAGCACAGAACTTTTCTAATAAAATAACAGTAATAATAATAATTAAAAATAAATAAATAAATAATGTTTTTGAAAAATAAATAAAATGAAAATATAGAACTAAAAAAATAAAGGAAATAGGGTTGAGAAAAGGGGGAGTGAGGAATTAACGTCATTGAGCTTGGGGGTGGGGGCACTCTTGAGCGGAGCAAACGAATTGGAGCGGGGGGGGAGGGAAGAAAAGAGTGCGACATTGAAAAAAATAGAGAGTGTTTTAAGGTTATTTTTCTCGTTCTTAAGCACCCTTGAAGATTCTGACCAAATTACCCATATTAAACTACTCGACAATTTCTTTTAAGAATTAGAGATGCGTTAAAATATCTTTTATGTACAAATGTAATGCAAATTTTATACTCTATCACCATTCAGTAAAAAAATATGGGGAAAATTATCTGCTCTAGTAAGAGATTTTTTAGTCGTATGATTAGTGTCATATATACGAGTATTTTACATTTAAGTGAAAGTGATTTTTAATGGGGTTGTTTCCTTCAGTCAAAAGTAGTACTTTTTGTCACTGAAATTGATAGAATAAGCATAAAAGAAAATAACATGGACTCAGAAAATACTTTTATTTTCTCAATAGTTATTTTTTAATTATTTTTTTAAATGTCCTATTCTTCAAACAAGGCGTGGTCTTTATGACGTCACAAATGATGTACTATGTGGCGTATCTTTCTACCGCATTTCCACGTTATGATAATAAAGAAGCGAATTACAATTGCGCTCTACGCTTGCTATCAACCATACCATTGCCAATACAAGTGAGTTAAGATGCAAATTAAATATTTTGGACCGTGAATGGCAACACTGAATGGCATTTCATCATCTGTGATGTCATCAGCAGAAGCGTCAAACGATAAAGGAGCACCGATTTAAGTAATTTTTTTAAAAATTAAACTTAAAGAAATTATTTAAAGAATGGTCAGATTCTATGTTTTTATGCTCAGAAGAAAATACTCTTAAAATTTTGGAAACGACTCCATTTCAGTCGGTTGCCAATATGTCAGTCAGTGACCAACTTGTTGTAAATACGGCCAATATTCATTTTAGCAATATTAAATCTAACAATTGTATTTTCATTGCTTACCATTTGTACAAACTTATTCATGAGTTCTGCTGCTTAATTTTGAACTTTGGCATAAAATTTCAGAAATGTCAGTCAATTACCGGGTTTTGCGCCATTTGAACTTTGGGAAGGGGTAATGAACACTTTTGAGGGGTACAAACGAATAGGGGGAAGAGAGGGGAGTAAGAATGCGACATTGAAATATTCAGAGAGTGTTCATAAGTTTTACTGCTTAATTTCGAACATTTGCATAAGTATATTTAGAAAATTTCAGAAATTTCAGTCAGTTACCGGAATGTCAGTCCGTTACCAATCGGTTTTAATAATTAATTCTTTACTGTAGCAATATTTTAGAACTCAAATGCCACAAGCCGAAAGATTATTTATTGTTCTATGACCGTAATTTAAATTTAATAAAATTTCCTTTTACTTTTAGAAAAGTCTCTTATTGAATCAATATTACTTTTCATATAGGTAGCATTCATGTCAGTCAATTACCATGCTTTTAACAGTTTTTCTAAAATCATTCAAATAATATTTTGGAAATTCAATTTTACCATGAAATTCAGCTTAAAAAGTACAATAAGTAAGGAGAAAATATTTTCTTTGGAACATACATCGTTTGCGGTTTATGTTTCAAATTACTTGTTGTTTTGCTCTGTGAATGTCAGTCAGTTAACAGTGGAATTGCCCATATATATATTCCGGGCAAAAAAACCATCAGGAAACTGAACTATAAAAAATATCAAAAATCAAAAAGTGAAAGAAATATCAAAAATATGAAAATGGGGAAAGCCAAATACCAAATGTAATTAAAGAAATAACTTTTAGAAAGGACTAAGACATCATTATTAGGAAGATTAGCCCTTACTTAACTAGGCTCTTTCTTTTACAATTAGTATTTGGTTTTCCCTCTTTTCATATTTTGATATCTGAATATCTGATTTGATATCTGATTCATTTGGCAATTTTTCGATATTTTTTAGATATTAAATGAGGTCGTTTCCAAAACTTTTTTCTGAAAGAACATGCTTAAAAACATAGGATCTAACCATTTCTTAAATAATTTGTTTAAGTTTAATATTTAAAAAAAAACTACTTAAATCGTTGCGCTTTCATTGTTTACATTTCTTGCCGATGACATCACAAAATGATGAAATGCCATTCTGTGTTGCCATTCACAGAGCAAAATATTTAATTCGCATCTTCACTCACCTGTATTGGCAACGATATGATTGATAGCAAGCGTAGAGCGCAATTTTAATTCGCTTCTTGATTATCATAACGGAGAAACGCGGTACAAAATGCGCCAAAGAGCATCATTTGTGACGTCATCAAGACCACGCCTTGTTTGCAAAAATCGGACATTTAAAAAAATTAATTAAAAAATAACTGTTGGGAAAATGAAAGTATTTTCTGGGTCCTTGTTTTTTTTTTTTTTTTTTTGCTCATTCTATCCATTTCAATGACTAAAAGCAGTACTTTTGACTGTAGGAAACCACCCCATTCTTGATAAAAAAAAATTCTGAATATTTTTGCACAGTTTTTGTTTCTAGCAGCTTAGCGCTGACACTACAGTACATATCTGATTGTTTTTTACACTGTTAAATTCTTCAAATGTTTTGGAAAGCTTTTGAAATGTTTTACTTGTATTATTTGTGTATAATATATATATATATATATATATATATATATATATATATATATATATATATATATATATATATATACATACACACATATATATATATATATATATATATATATATATATATATATATATATATATATATATATATATATATATATATATATATATATATATATATATATATATATTAGGGTGCATCTTATTTTTAAAGGTGTTATTTTTTCATGAGGCACCCTCTCATTTTGTTCCTTTGGAAGAAAAAAAAATCTCATATCTGAAAAATAAAAATTGAATAATATTTAGAGGGTGCTACCACTGCTGCAAAATTTGTCAACTCTCCCTCTTTTTATTTTTTTTTAATTTATTTATTTAGTCTGGATAGTAAGTAGCAATCAGTGAAAAGTTTGTATTGTCACATGGAAGTAACAAAGAGAAAAATTACACTATTCCTGAATGTAAAAGTCCGAAAGTGTAAACCTGTGATATGAATGGCATTACCGAACTTTCGGATGATTTTCTGACATTATTACATAAAATGACAACCATGAAATGCTTATTATTTTCTTGTATATATATGAAATAGATATTTGTGTTACGTTAAACCCAACCAACCTAATTTCATGTTGATTAAAAATGTGACAAGATATATTGGGGAGTTGATTTTTACACCATTTTTTCACAATGAATGTGATTTTAATCACTGGTAGCACCCCCTAAATTATGTTCAAATTCTATGAAACTTTTATGTGTGTATTTTTTCATCAAAAGGAAGCAATTAAAGGGGTGCCCCATAAGAAATTCAAAACTTTTTTAAAAAGTGCATTATAAGACACACCCTAATATATATATTATTCGAAAATATATTGATTCATTCACCGTCTGCCATCATGTTGTAATTGCAATAGAGTCATCAAGAACAGTAAAATTGCTAATTAAATCTAAATTTTACGGTGGTATTTTTATTTTTTTATATTTTCTCGGTCTTGACAGTTTTTCTCACCAACGATAAAGTTCCTCAGCCGGGTATCGAATAAGTAAATAAGAAGCGAATAAAGAAGGAAAAAATAACCTTCCAACCCCAAGGGCAGTAGCGAGTAATTTGTTTTTGCCACCATATGCCGCCCAGCGGGGACCTGGCATGACTAATTTCGGAAACACTGCCCCAGCTATTGCGCACCTTCCAAATGTAATTACTAACCCCACACCCGCATATATTGCACCTCCGCCAAGAAACTATAAAAATAACACCAGAGCACTAAAACTAATCACGCTTTACGTTCTTTTTAGCACTTTTTTGTGACGCAGATCCATCAAGGAGAAAAAAAAACCGTATTAAGAAAGAGCTGAAATCCTTTCCCTGGGTTTTCCTTAATTTCTCATTTCTTGCGTTTTTTATCTTATTCGGAGTTGAGTGGTGAGAACGGTCAAGTGTCACGTACTAACTTTAACTTTTTTTTTTTAATTTTTTTTTTTCGTTTTTATGATTCTGACTAATGGGTAAGTTAATCACACAAGGATGCCGCGGGAAATATAGGACGAGACCTCTAGTACATGGGACTAAATTATTAACGAGATCTGTACCCTGCTAGGAATCACGTAGATGTGTAATCAGACACTAAATCTGCTATTTGCTTCTGGAATTTGTATCCAAAATTAACTTTAGGATCTTGATTGTAATTTAGGTTTATGAGGCCAGAGGAACTTAAATTAGCAGCAAGTTCATAAAGCTCGGGTTAATGGCCTTCAACTTCAAGGTTTTATTTGAATCACCTCTAAACTCATACCCCTTGGTCTCAAAATAAATAACTTGGTTAAGGTTCATACTCTTCTTCACAAATTAACTTATGATACAAAAGTACGAAAATTCATGAAATTTTAAAAAGTAGCAAATCACACAGAACAAATAACGAACTTAGTATTTGGAGTCTCAAATTATTATCTTAAGTAAAAAAATAAAGAAACGGATGAGTACTAATGCGTTAAAAAATTAATGCAGTGAATGTTCCAAAATAATTTTACTGTCATAAAAGCAAAACAGTGAGTCAGTTATACGTAATTGATTATGAAAATATCCCAATAACTTTTGTTTAAATTTATTCAAAAAGGTGGGAAAATCATTCACAATTCTCTTTTTCAACACCAACAACCATTCAAAAAGTAAATTAGTACATCAAACAGTGAAAGTTCATTAAATTCGAAAAATTGCAAACTTAATAACAGATAGTGAAGTATTCAAGAAATGTAGAATTGCTTTCTGCTATTTGACACAGATAGGGAGGGGGGAGGGGGGCCGGGATTAGTTAATGTATTTTTTTGTGTATCAACTGACCTCGTGTCGAATGTACCAGTTGAGTCTACGTAGGAGTCGATCAGAATTATTGGTAACAAAAGCTTAAACATAAAAATATAGAAATATTTGTTTAATTAAACTTAAAACAAGAAACAAAAAGCTATTAAATGCATTAAGTAATTTTGCCTTACCTTTACTAGGTGATGAACTATTCAAAAAAGTTTTCTTTTTAAACATTTATCTTTAATTTTTTTTTTTTTTTTTACAAACATGCATTAAATGAAATGATGTTCATTAAGAAATAAACAAAGCGGCACAAGCCAAACCACGTCTCATTGAATATAGGCATATCGTGCCTTATCTTATCAGCCATTTTGCTTTTTCCTGTCATCCAAGCTAGCGTAGTGGCGAAATATCATTTGACCGCCTTGTATTAACCCCCTATAAATTTCCACTGTTAAAAAAAAAGGCAAAACAATAAAGTAATTATCACATTAATTATCAACTAATCTAATAAACATTTCAAAATTCGTTAAGCAGCTAAAATTATTAATAAGCATAAATCAAATATTGTGATGCGGGTTAACTGATGAAAAATCTGCATCAAGATATGTATTGCAGCAAAAGCTGAAAGTGAGATAAATGTATGAAAAATGAGTAGAGTGTAAAGTACATGCTTTTTTCGATGAGGCGATAGTAGTCAGAAGCCTGTTGATATCAATAACTATCTTACATTTCCCAATCTGGACACTGTAAAAACGATTCAGAAACGTTCCTAAAAAATAATGGGCAGCTGATGTGCCCAATTTCTTCCAGTAACATATCTTGGAATTATCAGGAAAGATTTCCGCTAAAAGAGTCAGTAACCTTTCTGAAATTAACCTTAAAACGTTTTGAAGAAGTGCAAAATCTTCCCTGTTAAAACCAGTCATGTCTCTTGAACCTTCCAGAAGAATTAGGTAGGTTTAGTGTAATTGATTAGAACCTTCCTATTTATCAAGAAGGCTCCATAAAATTCAGAGCGCCCACAGCCAAGGCTTTGCAAGCAGGAATCAAGCATATCTCTTGCCCACAATTCCTGCCTTACAAAAATGTAGCTATCCATTGACATTTTCGCTCTCATTGAGAGCTTAGTCAACCTGGACAGGCAGTAAGCAATCTTAAGCCGATACACTTAATAAACACGCTCATTCAATCTTTAAACTGGTTGCTAAAAATATTTTCCACAACAGTAAAACGTCTGTACGCGTGCAACTTGTAGCGATTCAGGAAACTTTTTTGTGATAATACTTGTTTTTATGGGGAAATAGGTGAAAACGTGTGAAATAAAGAGACGTTCCACGGAAATAACCAGTAACGTTTCGGAATTTTTTTACAGTGGATGATCTGTAGTGCAGATTTGCAGTCCGATACAACTATTACTTATATAATTACCCTTTTTTCTTTTTCTGTTTTTTTATGACGACATAAAACATCATTGCACCTGTGAAGTATTGTGACGTAAACGATATATTCATGCGACAATTTGTTATTTTGCTATGACGTTTTAAAATCTGTCCAGGACATCTCGGACACCCGGTATTACAGTTATAAACTATTTAGCAAATGACGCGTTGAAGTTCTTAGAATATAAATAAAAATGTATGACGGGTAAAGCATTTTCAATAATAAAAAATGAAAACTTGTATTTAAATCAAATAATTCATTGTCTTAAAGGTTATTGAGGGGGTGGGCGCAAACAGACTAACACCCATTTGATTCTTTGTCTCAAATGACTTTTAAGAAAATGTCTGCTATAAAGCTAAAAATAGTTGCAGTCTGTGTGCATTGGTTACTGTATAAATAACAGCTCATTTGTTTGGTGATTTCACATCCTAACCGATAAAATTATTTTCTAGATAAATTAACTGTTAATGAAATTTAAATGAAGAATTGGTTTGTTTCTTCAGATCGAAATGATTAACTGACATTTTGAGGAGATTACATGTGAATACTCAAGGAATCGTACTGTTCTGAGTACGTTAAGCTTTTTTAGAAATTAAAAATGCGCGTTTTTAATTTTATGTTCGTCAGAATATTACAGTAGCTCTCTGGTAGAAGCTTTGCTTCATACACCAGAGGTCGTGGGCTCGATTCAAATCTTTCCACTCTTTGCGCTTCAAATCTCTTGAGTGGTCTTATCTGTAAATAAGTAATCTGTAATATTCTTTGCGTTCTATTGCGAAGTCTAATCGCTCGAGGCAATAGAACCCATTATTTTCAGTGTTTATTAACTATGGACGAGACAACAGGATGTATTTAAAAGCGGTGATTTTAATATTACAAGTGAGTGAAGGTATAAATATCTCTTGAGCGGTCTTATCTGTAAATAAATAATCCTCATATATATAATAGCCAATGCTTGAGTAACACTCCTGACGTCATCAACAATGAAACGCACGCCACGGCATGATAATTTGATAATGTGTTTGTTTAAAATACGGGGAAAGGCTTTATTGTGACAAGGCAGAACTGGATCCGGTAACTTAACTGTTTCACTGCTAAGCCTGTGTCATTTCAACTTCCATAGTGTTTATTAACTGTGGAAAAGACAACAGTATGTGTCTGAAAGCGGTGGTTTTAAATGTTGCACAAGATTTAAGGCATAAATATCTCTTAGTGGCTTTATCTGTAAATAAATAAAGAAGTTTAACTTCTCGAAGAAATAGAACCCAATATTTTCATAATGCTTATTAGCTATAGAAAAGACAACAATATGTATCTGAAAGCGTTGATTTTAATTTTACGCGTGAGTGAAGGTACAGTACTGGTCTAATTATTAGACTAAGACTGTTTTAAAAGCAAATTTTTTATTGATTACATAACTATAGGCACATTAACGAACAGTGAAATAATGATCTTATATTTAGTATGCATTCCCTCATTCTTGATGAGCATTTTAAGTCTTTTTGGCATACTTTTCACTTTTCTTAACTTTTAAAAAAGAAGGTAAAAAATTGTTTATACTCACTATTATATCCACTCACATACATATACTCACTAATTACTTAAAACTAATTTTAAATATAGCAGAACACACTAATAAAAAGAACTAGTGAACTATTTAAGCTGATTGAGGTTATGTTCCTGGTAGGTAGATAAACAAAGCAGACAGTGCTGCCACCTGCAAACATTAAGTTATGCTAAAATAACGTCATAATCTGTGTACAGCATGTACTGTACTTTAACAGTAAAATAAATAGTATTTTAGTACAAATAGTGTGCAAAAAAACAAAAAAAAGCTCTTTAGTCTAATAATTTGGCCAGCACTGTTATAGTGTACTTTATTTTCTTACGTACAAGAAATTGTTTTTCTTGAGCAAAAAGTGTAAAATAAGACATTCGTTTAGGGCTTGAGTTAAAGATAAATTTTATAATGCAAGCACATGTTTGTAAATAAAACCCGAGTTCTTAACAGTAATTGAGCACGAGTTGTTAAAATGTAGAAAATTAACCTGCGATTTAAGAAGAGCGCCTAACATGCCAAACTCATGCATGTTTCTCTTAACAACCATCCTGAAAAAAAAAGAAGAAGAATGAGGAAAAATCGCCCTTGAGGCTGAATAACTCAGCTAATGAATTCGAAATCTCTTTCGAAGGATACTCGAATCAAGAGACGTTCCAAAACGAGCTGAAAGTCACGTTCGAACCTCTATTTCTTTCTCTCTTCTGTGTGTATGCAAGTCAGCTGCGGAGGATCACTAGGAGGTTTGTCTTGCTGCGGCTGCTCCTTTTTTTCTCTCTATTTCACTCGACAAAATACTTGAAGATAGTAGAAGAAATATCTGTCTAATTAGCTAATGCAATCATAATGTGAATAAGAATATTATCCCTTAGGCTACTTCTCTGTTCATTCGGTACAGTTGCAGTGAAGTTTCTTTGCATCAAGTGTTAGAGTGGGGTGGCTCGTAATTACGTGCATCGGTTTTCAAATTTGATATCGCTTGTTGAGGGTGAATTTTTGGAGTGCATTTTAATTGCATCTAATACTGCATTAATAAGCAAACACCAATTAAATTTTAAAACTCTAGCATTTTTAGCTTGATAGGATGCCACTCGTGTTGTAAAAAAGTTTTAAAAAGGGGTGTTTCATTTTCGTGAAATGAGTACTTCGGGCTTTTTTCTTGAGGCAAAGTTATATTACAGGTAGTTGGTGTGTTTAGGGTTTTTGTTTGATTGAAGTGTTAGTGTATGTGTATAAGATAATTGAGCTGTCATAAGCTTTAATACATGAAATATTACTTATCATTAGAGCCAGGATTATATGCAAATAAGGAATAATGGGCATATGCAACTGCACATTTTAAAACACTTTTTACGTAAGAGCATATGAATGCATAAACAAGGTTTTTAATAAATGCATATTACTGTGTTTTTCTCTAGACTTTTCTTTAATTTAAAGATATTCTGTAGAATTGAAAGGTTATTTTCATCGTTACATATAGTGATTGCTACCAGTATACCGAATACCGGTATTTCGAGCAATTATGCAATTTCGTAATACCAGTATTTGCTGAAGTAAAGTACCAGTAATTTCGGTATTAGCTGAAAATAATAAACAGTTTCAATTAAAGAATTTTCAACTGAACTTAGTATATCTTCTTATACTTTAAACTAGTGGTTCCCGCACGGTTTTGCCCGTAGTTGAAAATTAAAAGGTCATTCTGTTCGCCTGTATATTTACAAATAATGGATGACGAATTTCTCGCCAATTGGCTATGTTCATTCGCTTTCCCATTCCACGTCATGATAATTTCGTAATTTACTCGTCCATCTCATGATAATTTTGCTCCGGAAAATGTTCTTAAAATTGAAATAGAAAAAGAACAAAACCGAATTTTCAAAAAATCGCTTCAAGGTGCACACCCCCATGTTACAAACTAACTTTGTGCCAAATTTCATGAAAATCGGCCGAATGGTCTAGACGCTATGCGCGTCACAGAGATCCAGACATCCTTCAGACAGAGAGACTTTGAGCTTTATTATTAGTAAAGATGTACATTTCTTTTTCCATGATACATAACCAAAATGTAAAGATTTGCCTTCGAAAGCACGAACTAATGGAATATCTTTAAACAAAAGCATCGGATTGATTGCAAAATAATATTTCCATTACTAGATGATGAGTTGAATCGCATTTTTGTGCACCGTGTTTTTATTTTTTCTATTTCCCTCATCACTCACTTTTCCTTCTATAAAAGTTAATTTCGAGTGTCATTTCGAATACATTTTTTCTATGAATAATTTATTCCAACCATCAATTTCAGTAATACTTTATGGTATTTTCTTTAAACTTTTGTCTCAACTATACTGAATATTAGCAAAAAACTTTTTCGTGTTGGTAAAACAAATGGTAATTTGTTGTCACCGGTATTGAATTGCTGTCATGTCTCGCTTTATAAGTGGCAAGATGATATTTAAAAAGAACGCGAAAAGGAATGAGAGAAAATAAAAAATCAAATTTAGTCAAGTTTATCGCAAATTTCAAACTAAGGGCTAATAATAAAAATCAAACGCAAACATCTCCTGCTGAAGAGAAAATGATGTTAATGTTTGAAAAGTATCGTCTCTTAAAAATAAATTATAACTAGCTATAAATCTAAATAACATTATAATAATAATACACACAATACAAAAACAAAACACGCACACAAAAGGATTTTTCCAAATATTACACGCAAGAGACCGAATTATTTGAAGGTGAAGTACTTCTAGACAACTAAAAGAGGTGTATCGCATATTGTTAAAAGTTTCACAACATGCGTGAATTCAGAAAGAGTATTTTCATCTGCAAGAAAGTTAACCACAAAATGGGTTCCAGGCTCACAGACAATTCAATAGATGCATTATGTTTTTTACTATTATTGATTTATTATGACATTTGTTCCTTAGATTTACATTTGATAACACTACGCGCGTTTTCATCAATAATACAATATTTGTACAAAATTATAAAATGTGGCAATAAAACAATATGTTTTCAAGCATTTTTTGAGAAATTTCAAATACCGGTATTAATACCGGTATTTCGGTATCACGTTTTAAAAATACCGAATACCAGTATTGAATTTTTGGTTCGGTATTGCAATCCCTAGTTACATATGATATTAATAGTTAAAAGATAATTTTTAACGAATGAAAACCGTGTTGTAATTTATCTCAGTTACAGAAATTAACGTGCATACCTCTTTATGGGCATAGTTGCTTTAATATGTAGTTGCTTTAATATGTAGTTACCGCCTTAATAACATAATAAAAAATAGCGAAGCAATTTTTATTCAGATGTTATAACTTTCATATTTTCTGCAAAAAAAAAAAAAAATACCAGTTTTTTTTAGTGCATATTTTAGACATTTTAGTGCATATATGCATGCATATTTTCATGAAATTTTAGTGCATATAATTTTAATTGCCTTTTTTAGTATTACGGGGGCGTTGATAAGAAATCGGTGGTATGTTGGCCAGATTTTGAAACAAAAATACTAAATTTCCTCTGAAAAAATTCAACATTTGCAAAGTACGAGCCGTAAACAAAATAGAGTTAAAGATTTAAGTTTTCTGGCAAATTATAACAAACAGTTGCTTTCGTATTTACACTAGATACGACTGTAAAATCAACAAGTATGTATATAAATATTTTTCTAATAATAAATATTTTGAATTATTCATTTCATTTTTCCTTTTCGAAAGAAAATTGTCGGAAAACCGGGAGAGTTTCTCATTACGTTTTTCCCTATTTTAGGAATTTCTCAGCGAGAGGGGGAAGGAAATTTTAGTGTCGTTTGCTTCTTTCAAATTAAAGTTTTCACGATTAAGGATAGCAACCTTGTTTTTAAACATTGTTTTTAACCCCCGATGGAAAAGGAAAGTGGGTATTAACTTTAAGGTGTGTTTTCGTGCGTGTTTCTGTCAATGGCGCACAATGGGGCCGAATGACCAAAAAGTGGAAAAAATTCAATATCTCGGGAACGGGTTAACATAGAAAGCTGGGGCCGGTCTCATTCAAAAAAGAGCAAAAAAATACATAAAGTTCACCTGTTTTTATTGACATTTTGAAGTTAATTAAATAACTAATTGGGAAATGAAAGACTATTGGAAATATAATTTTTTTTTTTTTTTTAAATTTCCAAAACAGCGTGTACTTATAAAAACAAGTTGCAACAAGTATTTTGAGCATATATTTAAATTAAATATTGCTTAAAATGATTCCTTCAAGGAAGCTTAAAGACCCGGAGAGTTTTAAAAATTATAAAGTTTGAGATTCTTAGTCAATAGTTGGTTAAATTGAAAGAATACATACCAATTCAAATTCAAGGAAATTAGATTAACAGTTCCTTAGCTGCCTCACTGATTTCCAGATGCTTTTTCTTTGATTCGGGTCTCATGTTCGTAATAAAAGGATCCGAAGTCTCTAGTAGCTTGTAGAACACGTCTTCGTTGGTGGATATACGAGACATTTTTCGCGAGTTGGTCTTCCTGAATGCCTTGTAATCTTAATTCCTACTTAGTTGTGCCTCTTTCGGCAATATTCCGACTGGGAGGATTGACTTCTGCACTATTTCAGCACCGTGTAACAAAATCTTATGTACTGTGGATGGCATGTTAGTACCATGAATACTTCTCAATGGCTAGCTCTGCTGTTTCTTTTGAGAATAGTCGGAATTTCTCTGGGTCAATCATTGCATTGCTGTTTATGACTTCCAGAATGGTAGCGATCCGGTGGATTAGAATTTCGTCGACTCCCGTTATTGCACTTTGTGACCTTGCAATCATTGAAAAAACGTCTGACTGTGTTGCCATTATTTGAAGATCCGCAACCCTGCTTAACAAAGTCCACTTTGATGCCGACTTTCTCAAGAAACTCTTGTTGAATACGTTTCTTTTCGTTTTCGTGCATGTCTCTTGTGTCTTTTGTAGTCCTCCATTTTTCGTATTTTTTGTTGTATGCAATGTGAAGGATGTATTCCATACACTTGATTCTGGCGTGTAATGGAGAGATACCGAATTCGAGAGCATTCACATTAAGAGGTTTTTGTTGGATTTTTGCTAAGTCGTTCATTTCCGAAGGTAAAGCATTGCATACGTAGCAGGCACTTGCAGACTTTGTATTTGTGATGGCTTGAGCTACCTTGCCGTCCAACATTGTCATCACCAACGTGTGTCGAATACGGATGACATTAATGCCGATCACAACTTGGGTAATTTCCAACTTCTCTATTTCTTCTTCAACCCTTTTTTTTTCATCTCATGCCAAATCAATTGTCTCTTTCTGGAAGCTGTATCTCAAGGGCCTGCAATATCTTGTTGAAGAAGGTCGGCCGTTTTCCCAAAGCGATCCATTTTGATCAACATCAATTGGAATTGTGAGCTTCAGAGGAACTATAGACGTCATGAATAAATTCGAGTCACTTGTTTCGTTATTGCTGATCGAATATTTTTGGGCAAATTCACTTTGACCTGAGGCACCGTCGAATCCCCATTTCGTTGTCAATATTCATGTTCATTTAATTTTTCTAGTTCTTCTAGGGGTTTTGTTTCCAGAATTCGTTTAGCTGTATGGTCAAGCAAATTCTGCAAAGGGACAGCTGCAGATGTTTCACTAATTAACATATTATCAGGGTAGCATTGTTTCTTTGAGATGATTAATTTTTTATAACTTGGAAAAACATGGCATCCAATGTCTTTTAGTGTTTTTCGAATCACATCGTACTGATATTTTGTCAGATTGGCCAAGAGAAATATTGCTAATGCTTGATCGGCTGACAAAGCTTTGGGTTTATCGTGCTTTTCATGTGTCGCAGCTGCGTTAATCAAGCTTTGTTGGTACGATGCTTGAAGTTTACATATTTTATTCTTTTTGCTTCGTTCACCAGAATCATCAAAGTCTTTACTTGGTCTCCCAACACATCCTGTAGATTCCTGCTCCGGTATGTTGAAAACGTATTCATTTTCCATCCACTCGCTGAACTATTTTTTGAACCTCTTCCGGTCTCGATTTACTTTATCTTTTTTTTTTTTATTAAAATGAGGCAAAAAACTCTTGCTAAAAGCTGTCAGCATTAAAGAAATGTTTCCTTCGTCAAGTTCAGGGTGATTTTGTCGAAGGAATACGTCGAAATTTGTACCACTCCACAAGCACTCACACAAATCACGGTATTTAATTTTGATAGAGCTCATGACTAGACAACGTTAGCAACTAGACTGAACTCAAATAAAAAAGGTTTTGACGTGGGGAAATGTTTTGTCTGAGTCAATTCTATTAACAAAATAGTGCAAGAAACAAATACGTACTCTAACACTTTCCTTTCTTTTCTGTGTTATGATCGGATAGGCAGATAAAGGCAGGTGATTTGTGTTCTAATGTTTACTTAAGGACCCCTAGTTTGATAAATAACCTTCACCATCGCGGAGGAAGCCGGAGCTTTTTTTGTTATCTTAGCTGTTCTCAATGCTAATTTAAAATTCGTAACTTATAACGTTGTGAAGCGCTGTAATATTTTTTTGCACTGTTTGACTGATGAGTGGTTTAATTGACCATCGTAGAACAGGGGAAAAAATTGATTATTTTTTTCTAACTCTTTTACACTTTTTATCACCCATCTTGAGTAGGGTGGAATTTGGTCAAACTTACATAATTCTGACTTTGAGCCTAAATTAATGGGAATACCCTCGATAGAGCGGAAAAAATCATGCCATTCCTATATCCTGTATCTTATATAGTGTGAGAATCATACACTAGATAATCGAAATAAGTGCTTTCGAAAATCGAATTTTTTCCACTCTGGCACCACTGTGTGGCGTCGTCTCTGCTAAACCGATGAACTGATTTCAATGATTCTTTTAATGGGGTCGTTTCCAAAATTTTGAAAGTCTTTTTTTCTGAAAGAGTACGCTTAAAAACATACGATCTGATCATTTTTTTAAATAATTTGTTTAAGTTTAATATTTAAAAAAAATACTTAAATCTCTGCACTTTCATTGTTTACATTTCTGTCGTGTGACATCACAAATGATGAAATACCATTCAGTGTTGTCATTCACAGAACAAAATATTTAATTCGCATCTTTACTCACGTGTATTGGCAATGATATGGTTGATAGCAAGCGTAGAGCGCAATTTTAATTCGCTGCTTGATTATCACAACGTGGAGCCGTGGTAGAAAGATGCGCCAAAATGCATCATTTGTGACGTCATAAAGACCACGCCTTGTTTGAAAAATCGGACATTTAAAAAAAAAATAATTAAAAAAAACTGTTGGGAAAATGAAAGTATTTTCTGGGTCCATGTATTTTTTTTCTCATTCTATCCATTTTAATGACTAAAAGTAGTACTTTTGACTGAAGGAAACCACCCCATTGTTTGAGCGTTGACTTGATCGAAAGTATTCTTAGCTAGCCGTTAACTGTGTAAGACCTTAACTACTGGAGATATTAAAATAAAATTTCGGTAATTTTGGTAGCGAAAACTTACTCGCATATTCAAAATGATCGGAAGAACGAATTTTTCGCTGTCTGATCGAATTTGTTTGGAACATCAATTTATATAAAACTGGAACTTATAAAAAAACTGGAACTTTATTTTAGAAATGGGGTTGTTTCCTTTTAGTCACTGAAATTGATAAAATAAGCAAAATAATAATAATAATATGGACCCAGAAAATTCTTTCATTTTCCCAACAGTTATTTTTTAATTGATTTTTTAAAATGTCCGATTTTGCAAACAAGGCGTGGTCTTGATGACGTCACAAATGATGCAATTTGGCGCATTTTGTACCGCGTTTCCAAGTTATTATAATCAAGAAGCGAATTAAAATTGCGATCTACGCTTGCTATCAACCATATCGTTACCAATACACGGGAATAAAGATGATGCGAATTAAATATTTTGCTCTGTGAATGGCAACACAGAATGGCATTTCATCATTTGTGACGTCATCGGCAAGAAATGTAAACAATGAAAGCGCACCGATATAAGTATTTTTTTAAAAATATTACACTTAAGCAAATTATTTAAAAAAATGGTTAGATCCTATGTTTTTAAGCATGTTCTTTCAGAAAAAAATACTTTTAAAATTTCGGAAGCGACCACATTCTTATATACTAGCAAGTCGCCCGTCAAGGTATGACCGGTGGAAATTGCTTCTACATTTGAACGAAGCAATTGCTTTTTTGGTGATAATTTGATAGTTGGAATTTTAACCCTAGCTCCAGTGATTTAACCCTAAACTCCAGTGAATAGCATCAATTTTCAACCAAGTTTTCGTTTCTTCATTCCCCTGAAATGACACAATCTTATCAGTAAAACAGTTAAGTTACTGGATCCAGTTCAGCCTTGTCACAATAAGCCTTTCCCTGAATGTTAAACGTTACCAAAACATGTAATCAAATTAGCATGCCGTGGCGCGAGTTTTATTGTTGAAACTCGCGGGTTACTCAATCATTGGCTATTATTAGTATAAAGATAAGTTTAAGGCTTTATTTACGCGATTGATAAAGATTTCATTGTTGGCAGTCAAGGACAGAAAGGTCAATGATTTAAAATTTCTCTCTGTTGCCATTTTCTATTTGTTAAGAAATGAACTATCATACTAGTAATTGATTAAGTGCACAAACGAAAATCTCTTTAAAGGATTTTCAATTTTATCTCTTGATTTTGTTTTCGACTAGAAGAAATTAGTGGTTGTGATCATGTTTTCTTTTTTGTGTTTTCTCATGTTATCAAGAAAATATTTAATCATATTTAAATTTTGCAGGCGCTCTGGCCCGTTCAGTTCATCTTAATACGTGGTGAGGCCCTCGTGATGTTTTTTTTTCTAATTTAATATTAGTTTTTGTTTACATTTTTTATTATTTTCTCTTATTTGTTCATTTATTGAAATGCTTTTTTTATTTTTTTTTTATTTTCAATTTCTATACTCAATAGTTGATCACTTCAAGATTCTAAAGGTTTAATTTTGCAAATTTTGCACAAATTTCAGTCTATATTTTCAAATACTTTATTCACATTAAATATCATGCACTTTTTCAGAAAATTTTAGATGAAAATGAAAAGTCAAAAGTCTTTTTTTCCCAGATTTTTATTGATACATCTTTATTTAAGTCTTCAAACGTCCTATGTTTGTGTTTAGTTATAAAAAACATTTTGTTAAGTCTTTAAATGTTAAAAAATGAAGAGAAAGAAACTGGAAAAAAATATAAAGGCTGTGAGTCGAAAATTAAATTGCTTATATACTGACCAAATTTTGCTTTGTTCGCAAAACTTTATCAGAGAGAATTTATGATGAATGCGCATATGAAACATTTTTTTATTTCTAAGATAGGGGAAAAGGGGGCACATGAGAGCACGGGGCACGTGTGGACATGGTATGTTTTACTAGGACAACATCAAGCAAAAACCTTAAAAAATTCTCAAGTAACGGCAGTACCAGATCTACTTTTTGACCAAAGTTTCAGAGCAAGGAGCCAGTTTATGTTCCTGTGCTGACAGCGTCTTAGTTTTAGCAGATGCTGATGCACTTTTATCACCGTCTTCTTCGTGTAAAAACGTATTTTAAACTAACTAATAAGCTAAATTTAATTATTGAAAACCATTATATGAATGCTCAAGTGAATTTATACCAATATTGGAATTTTGTAATTTAATTAAAAATTCTTTATTTTTGAAAATCAGTCATAAGGTAGATGACGGGGCACTTGTGAACGCAACATGCAGAGGGGCAAATGTGAACAGTTCCCATATCCTCTCCGCAATATAATTATTAGTGTAAGCTTATTATAAGTGTTAAAAGAGATGTAAATATTTATAATTATTATTTTTCTGTAATTAGTTTAAATTTATTGTAATTATTATTACATAATTATAAATATTTATTTTATTACTTTTTAATTTTTTTAATTCTTTAATTACTAAATAGCTGGCCAAAAGTGTAGTGGCATATACATATATATATATATATGCAAGGAAAATAAGGACAAAAGTTTTTTTAACTAAAAACTGAAGTTTAGAATAATTTTAAAATTCATCATCATATTCTGTATGAAGTTAACGCACTATATAACAAAAATAAACTTTACATAATAAAATATTATTTGTATAGTTTAGTCTTAGAAGATTTTTCCTTGACGATCCCGTGATTAGAACATGCTATGAAACTTTAAAATTTGACAGTGAGCACAGTTACATAATTCAGAAAAAAATATTTTCTTAATGAGTTACTGTACAATTCAAACTGACGCAGTATAAGTTACAAACCTTTGAATGTAATTAGTATGTACGTATATGCTTCATTATAACGAGTTTTTCGTTGAAATATGATGTTCGTGCTGCATTTTTCAATTGTGTTCACATGTGCCTCAAGCTTGTTCACATGTACCCCCCTATAAGGAAGGGCACATGTGAACAATTGAAGACATTTTTTAAAAATTCCATAAAGTATAAAAAGATTTTTTTTTAAATATCTGGAAAAATCCATGGCACAAAGAAAAGACTATTCAATCATGTGGACCTTTTTTCTGTGAGAAATTGATAATATTTTCTGATGAATTAAGAAATAAAAAAAATGTTCACATGCGACCCCTTTTCCCCTTTATATTTTATCAGCCCGAGTATGCTTAACATTATCGTCTATTTGTGAAATTCAAAGACCTTTGAGTAAAATATCGGAAGTACTAGAAGCAAAATTTTTACATAAAACATTCTAAGAAATTTCATATATTTTAAACATAATCTTGCATTTTTTTTTTCAAAAAATAAAGCAAAATAACGTTATGAGTTAAAATAAAAAATCAAATCCCGTAGAATATATTGTAGAGCAAATTCAAAGAACATTTTAAAGTCCTTATTTTTAAGAATATTTTAAAATTATTTCCAAAGAAACGTGTTTCCTTTTTTTATTTCTACTTTTAGACGTAAATTTAATCGTTATTTTTTATGCTTCATTTTTTATTTG